>NC_142929.1:134002021-134014521 GCF_046866305.1 Octopus bimaculoides
TCTCGCTCGAAAATCCTACGAAGGCCAGTCAGGCGGTACTGGCAACAGCCACGTTCAAAATGGTGTATTTTATGTGCCACCCGCACAAGAGCCAGTCCAGGGGCACTGGCAACGATCTCGCTCGAAAATCCTTACACATGTCACGGGCACATATATATATATAGGGAGAGAGAGAAAGAGAGATTCTGTAAAAAGGTTAATATGAGAGTTAAAGATATCTTTAGTATACATCAATATCATATAAAGAAATGAAGTAAAATATGCATCTGACCTTTTGATGCAAAATTTTGAATTAGATTAAAACTTAAATTATTTCTGCTGTTTGGGATAAAAAATGCATGATGTATAAATTTATGTTCAGGGCAAGATAAAAATACTAACATAAGCAGTTTATACTATTTATAATCTATAGATGTTTTAAAATATTCTTTTTTATACATCACTATTTATGCATACAACAAGAGATTAGTTCAGAATTTCTGTTGAGGAGTGAAAGATTTTAGAACAATACTTCGTATATATTAAAATACATGTATAAAATGAACGCGGTTTAATTGACTGTTTGTGTGGGTTTAATTGAATATTTGTGTGGGTTTTAGTGACACAAATCAATTTCCACTTATTTTTATATTTTACTTCTTATTTTTAAGGTCTCCCTGTAACCACGCAAACTAGTTTGGAATTTGTAACGTTCTGGGAAAGTGTGCCTGTAGTGCACAGCTTGAGCAAACAGACAATTAATCCAATATAAGATTTTAACATAGTTTCCATGTTAACTGCCAGACAATAAGCAATTCCTTTGGAGATACATTTACAGTCGAGTGAATATTCTACCAGACATGTTACAAAGTTCGTTCATTTTGGGTAATGGAGTAACTAAATAGTTTAGTTTGATTTATGTTAAATAAACATAGTATAAAATTTGGTGTGAATGAATAGAAATGTTCTACAAACATTTTATGCTATGTGGCCAAGGAAAGAGTTTTCTAGAGTAGTTTAAAGAATGTTTGGGTCACAGAGGGAAAACTCTTTAATTCAAAGGAGAGTTGTACAATGTGATATTTTGTCATATATTGGCTTTATTGTAAGTTTGTGTGTTGTTATGTGTATGCATCTTATTTTTCTAATGTTATATTATAATATTTTGTTGTAATGATCTAATGCGTTATTGAAATATTCTGGAAGACAGGTTGGATATACATAGAGAGAAGAATTTACGTAAGTCCAGCTCTGTGATGGTACTCTCAGTGATTTTTGGCAGTCTGTTGTGAAACTAAGGTCTTTGTCATGGTTGCCTATGACCTGCCACATTGCATAATCCAATACAATTGCAAACAAGCAAGGTGCAAGTCTATCGCCTTGTAGCAACACATCTGGTATTTGAAAGGTCTGGTCTTCTCATAAATCTTTGCAATGGCAAGAACTAGCTATTCTGGAGCACTCATCATCATCATCATCATCATCATCATCATCATCATCATCATTTAACGTCCACTTACCATGCTAGCACGGGTTGGACGATTTGACTGAGGACTGGTGAACCAGATGGCTACACCAGGCTCCAATCTGATTTGGCAGAGTTTCTACAGCTGGATGCCCTTCCTAACGCCAACCACTCTGAGAGTGTAGTGGGTGCTTTTACGTGCCACCGGCACGAAGGTCATTCAGGAGGTACTGGCAACGGCCACGCTCGAAATGGTGCATTTTACGTGCCAGATCAAGCACAACTGCTGCTCGTGAGAATAGAAATATCAGCTGCTAAAAGTGGATCGCACACAAATGTAAAGAAAACTGAATACATGTCTTTCAACAAATCAAGTGATGCTGAACTGTTTGCTTTGAGTGGTTCCAAATTAAATGTTGCTGAAGACTTGAAGTACTTGGGTGGTTGGGTGAGCAGTTCAGAAACAGACATCAAGGTCAGAAAAGCACGAGCATGGACAGCCAGTCACAAACTAAAGGTCTGGAACTTTTACCCCAGCAAATCAAAATCAAGCTGTTCATTGCAACTGTCGAATCAGTGCTATTATATGGTAGTGAAACATGGACACTGACAAAGAAATTATAGAACAGGCTTAATGGATGCTACAAACGACCCTAAATATGAAATGACAGCAACATATGACAAATATTTTTATGGAGACCTGTCAAAAGTTAGCCAGAAGATTAGGCAAAGACAGCTGTGACTATCTGGTCACTGCATGAACCACCCTGCTCTGGAAGCATCCAAGTTAGTCTTGTGGAACCCACTTCATGGTGATGTAAGAAGAGGAAAACGTCATCACACATTAATTGCAAGCACTGGCCTGGAATTATCCAGGGCTTCGAGGCAGTGATGATGGACCTAGAAGTTGCCAGGGGAACTCAGTTGCTGTGTGCCTGGGTTGGAACCCAGCCACAAAAAATAAAAATAAAAAAATTAAAAATTAACGTAAAACATTATTAGAATGATTGGATGGTCATGTAATACAATAACTTATCTGGTTTCCCTTTCAAGGAGTCTTGAGAATTCCCTAAGCTGAACAAAACATCAGGATAATTTACTATCTGGAGTTACATTCGATTGTTATCTATATTTCTAAGAATAAGGTTGTCCTTGTATAAGCTTCTGAGTATATCTGTAAACTTGGCATTTAAGTGGTGAAGAGTATAATATAGTCCCATGATATTGTTCACTTCTGCTCTGAAATTATGTAGAAACTTTAAATAGTGAAAGATATATTAAAGTTCTGTGATACTGTTCACCTCTCTTGAACTCTTTGCTCCTATACTTATGTCAAACAGAAGGTTCATGCATTTATTAATCTATATAGTGTTATTATATAATAATATATCTCCTTGATGCATAGATTTATATCAGTTTCAAAATTAATGATTGATGAAAACGTCTTTGCGAAATCTAATACATCCATCAACAGAGGTTATGAAACTGGTGAGTATTAGTTCTGTGTATGAAGTTACATGAATTTGCAGTTTTATTTGTTATATATGGATTTAAACTATGAAATAACTATATTGGAATTATTCTAAAGGGATAAATAAGAAGCTCCTTTGATTTGGGAATTATCTTACCGATGATGGACTCATTAATTATTTCAATATCAGTTTTGGTTGAGTTGATAGGCTATTGAAAGAACTGGATTAATGATCCTTAAAAGTAATGTATGGATTTGCAATTCTGAAAATTCTTTCCTCTCTTCAATTTCTAGTTAGACTGCTGCATTTTTCTGCATAATTAATAGCATGTAAAGTTATCAAGCAGGTAATTTTACAATCATTCGCAACTGTGATGGAATGAAATTTATGGATGAGTAATTGATTTCATGGGTATTTTTGTTTCATCTGAGGAAATAAGTTTATTTTTATCTTTAAACTGAACATCTTGTATTTCAAATTTGAGTTTTTCTATAAAATTTTTCAAATTTTTTTTTTTTTTAACTTGGTATTTCTAAACATTTGAGACAAATCATTCTCAAATTATTGTAATATTATATTTGACAGGAGTTACTTTGAAAGCCACATTTTGGGTTTGCACAATATTAGTGTGTCTTTCTACATGACTTTCCACCCAAATTTTTTGATAAAGTGTAAAATTTCCGTATAAGATAGTGTTTGTTTGAAGGGAAAGAAATATTCTTAGTTGATAAATCAATGTGGCTTTTCTACCGTTTTCAATTTGATGCAACTGTATTGCAACAATGCTCAACAGGAAAGGAAGGTATTAATACTTTAAATTGCATAGGTGTGCATTCGCTCACAGTTATAAAGAACTTAATCCAATAGGCAGGACAAAATAAATAAGTAATTATTTAAATAATTTGAGGTAAATTATAACATTAAATAGGTATTGATTTGTTTTCCTAAACCATGCAAGCATTCAGACAGGCCCTATTTGCATTGTAGATTCAAAGAATACAGAGTATAACTCTAAAATCTTCCACTTCCTTGCAGTAATTCCGAACTAATCTCTAGCTGATAGTGTTGATAGTGAAAAGTATTTCTTTTTTTTGAACTAAATTTATAATATTTTCTACAGGAGGCACAAGGCCTCCAAATTGTTTTGGAGGGGAACTAGTCGATTACATCAAACAATGCTGTATGCTATCACTCAGGTGATTAGTGGAAGGGTGGTGAAGAGAAAGAGAGAAATGTTAAAGATATGAAGAGAGGAAGTACATGGTTAAAAAGATTTATTGAAAAAGTAGAGAGAAAGAGAGAAATATAAAGTGCTTAGCAGAGGGAAATTTTTAAATCATATAATATGTTATTGTGTCTGAAAATGAAATAACTTAGCAAAATAAAAATAAGAATGTAAATCATCTTTTCGTTCTTAAATATCTTCTCTCAATCTTTTTCATTCTGTGGAATTACCACGGGTCCCATTAGCATAATATGATATAACATAATTTGATGTAATATAATACAGTATACAGGTCCATAAGGTGGTGAGCTGGCAGAATTTTTACTGTGTCAGGCAAAATGCTTAGCAATATTTCGTCCCTCTTTACGTACTGAGTCCCAATTCTGCTGAGGTCGACTTTGCCTTACTCCATCCCCCGAAATTGCTGGCCTTGTGCCAAAATTTGAAACTAATATACAAACCCATGTTATTTAAAATTTTAATCCTAGCCTTAGCATTATTTCATTTCCCGATATTTAATGCAGTATATCATTTTATTATCTTAATCTGCCTGTGCATACAAATATTTCTTTCTATTCTATCTGTTACCAGAAATTCGAACCCCTTACTATAAATTTAATTCTTGACGATTTGACTATATCACACACTGAAATGGAATACGTTAGCATTACATCAAGCACAATCATATTAAGTTAATGAGACGGCTTTGATTAATGTGTGATTTATAAATGAATTTAACAAATCAAATCCGTTTTCAAATGCAGCACTTCTCACATTACTTGACGTAACATGGAAGCTGGCATGGCCAAGTGGCAAAGAAGTTCGCTTTGCAGTCATGAGATTCCAGGTTCAATCCCACTTCGTGGCATCTATGGTAAATCTCTTTTACCATAGCTTCGGATTAAGCTAGTCATAGTGAGTGAAACTGTGTGGAATCCCTTCAGATGGATTGTATTTGCAATTCAAAACGCCAACATTATGTCATGTTGTATTTACATGAGTTATGTGAAGAGCACGTATGTCTGTAGAATATTCAGCCATTTGCACTCCAAGAGCAAGCAACTTCAGTTGATCGAACAACTAGAACACTCATCGTAGAAACAAACGGAGGATATATTTACTTTTAATTATTTAATCTACACCTTATGTATTCGAAATTTTGCATAACACACACCGATTTTTTTCTTTCTTTATTAAAATACCCTAAAGGCGTGGGTGCGTAGTAAGAAGTTTGCTTCCCATTCACATGGTTTCAGGTTCAGTCCCACTGCGTAGAAACTTGTCTTCTACCATGTCTTCTACCATGTCTTCTACCATGGCCTCGGGCCAACCGAAATCGTGTTAAATTGATTTGGTAGACGGAAACTGAAAGAAGCCTGTCATATATACATGCAAATACTAGTTGCACTCGTGTGATAAAATTTTAATTAAAGACTACACTAGCGGTCTAAAAACAGTTAAGGAATCATTACCCCAGATTTCGGGCTCGTCAATGTTCAGTTTACTCAGAAAATGCTTAGGGACATGTTTAATTAGATTGGTTTCCAATAGATATTAAACGAGGACAGTCGTGGTATACTCAGATGCGACTACATTATGGGTTCTTACTAGAGTAGATTACTAAAATTTCCTTTTTTTTAAAATTATGTATTTTTCAATTTGTGTTTGATTTTTATATAATTATTTGTTTATTTTGTTACCCTTGTAGCAGAAGTTTGTTTATTATTCGGCTGGCTACCTTAAATACGCTGGAATTGGCTCATATGCGCGTTTTCTACAAGTGGTCACACGACCTGGTAACATGATGGTGTACACATAGATCGAATCCTGGTTTTACGCGGGCTATCCAATCCCATCCATTGCCTGTCAGACCAGCCGAGCGCGGGAAAATTATGTTTGCTCGCTGGAGCCTACCCGCAGCTTTAAATAGAAGAACCTTTTCTATTTTCACCACTGTGGTGGGAAGACACGATTGAGTTCGGATCTCGGTGGAGAGAGGAGAGTTATTTGCAGGTAGCCTTGAGGCGTTACTTGTGGCCATCATACCTATAAGCAGAGTGGATTTGAGTGACTCCAAGAAGTCATGTCACGTATTTCTGTTCCTGTTCTGCCCACCACTCATCACCAAGTTCCAACTGAGAAACAAATATGTATATTTTCTTTAGACAGTATTATTTAATATGTACCAACGTTTGTTGTGCCGATTCATTTAGCGGTTGAATAAAGTGTAGCAGTTAATTACAACTCGTTTTCTTATATTTCTTTCCCCTGTTTATACACGACTCATTGAAACCAAGGAATTATAATTATACCAGGGCCTAAGACACGCTAACCAACAGCTAAACCTTGTTTATTATTTTGTGGCGCTATTATCTATTTCTGTTGCACAATTTGCGTTTTTCTTTTAAATTCAGGACATTTTCCTTTCAGTAAATGCATATTCGTGACCACAAAGTTTGTATTTAGAAAATTTTTTGAATTGACCAAGTAATATGTATTAACTCTTGGGTTATTTATTTATTTATTTTTTTGAGAAATATGAAATCACCAAAGCACGATATCATTTCTTGTTGAGGAAATGAATCAAATGACACAAAGTCACTACAATCACAAAATTGAAAGACAGCTATGAAGGAGATAACGGGTTTATTTTTATGAAGGACAGGTAGTGAGGTTCGTTAATGAATGAACTCTTAATGACCCTCACTATCCGCCTTTCATTAAAATAGAAGACGTCATGTTACTAAATACGGAAGACGATAATGAATAATGTGCGACTTAAAAGGAAGTTAGTCATTACTGAACAAAACGGTTTTATGTCTCAGTATCAAGAATCATTAGCTTTGCAACGGATCGTAATATTTGTGATTTCTATAAGAATTCGATTGCTACAAATGAGACTTACTGAGCGCTTACACCATAACGTCTCATAAGTCAAGATTATTATAACTACAACTGGGAAATATGTCACTTGTGTAAACTTCATACATCGATGGGAAATGATATTGTGTTCTGACAATGTGGATATTTCACTCATGGGAAACATCCATTCAAAAGATACCTTATTACTTGGCCACAATGAAGAAATTTACCGAGTGCAAATTCTACAATTATGTATTCATTAAATAGAAATATCTTGATTGCACTACTGATGGACAATATCAAATTGCACGACTGTTCTTGTTAGCAGTGATGCAATAAATGTTAATAGCACGAGACGAGTCAACTCCATCGTACTTGATGTTGAAGATATCGATAAAAGATTTGATAGAAATTAATATCCATCTGTCATATATTCAGTCGCGTAAACTGTCAATTGATATTTTTGAATTAATCGTAGTTAAATTACGAAAAATGATTAAATAAGGCATATTAAACAGAACATGATCTCCATGATGGTAGCAAGTAGGCATTGCTCATTGTATAGGTGAGAAAACCAAACGAATGTTTGGATTCTTAACTAGCTCTTAATAATGAATCTACTTGTCCCCCTATCAGCTGGCATAGAAATCTTTACAAAATTTAATCTAGGAGGAGCTTACCACTAAATTCGAATAGACATCACTATCATTAATATCCCTGTTAAAAGATGGTGAGCTGACTGGATCGCCAGACAAAATGCTTAGCAGCATTTTCCCCGACGCTACGTTCTGAACTCAAATATCGCCGGGAATCGACTGTCTTACATCAATTCAGAAACCGATAAACTAAGTACCATTTGTGCACTGGTGTTGATGCAATCGACTAGCCGCTCCTCAAAATTTCAGGCCTTGTGTCTATAGGAGAAAAAATTAATATCCCTATTGATTTGTTGAGATGGACACAAAAGCTCTATGATATGAACTGCAAGTGTCAATTTTCAACGTGCGATGCATTTTGGGAGACGATGTAAAAACTGAAATAATCCATCAGAATCATATAAGTTTGGGTACAGTTACTAAGGAGACATCAAACTTGAAGACCAAGGATCAACTGAGAAACGCAAAGAATAACAATTCATCTCAAAATATCGTTTCGAGGTCTTACATTTCAAAAGAAATAATTTCTCCCAATCAACGTTTAGTACTGGAAATATTAGATGTTCATCCACTCTTTAGTAAGGTCTCGATTTTGGGTGCAACGCCAGCAATTTTGAGTGGGAAGGAGATTAGTTGGTATCACCGACCTCAGTACTTAAACGATACTTTATTTCATCAACCCAGAGAAGGTGCAAGACAGATATTCAAAGCACTTTCCAGACACTCTAACGATTCTACCAGCTTACAACATTCTTCCATCTTTTAATAAGAAAAACATTGAAGCCCCGTTCAAGACAGCTCACTTTTCATAGTTGCATTTGTCAAAATACTCTGAAACAATAAACTTAGCTTAAAATGTGCCGTTGCTGAAAATTTGTGTGGGGATGATATTTGATAGCAGCAAAGATGTTACGTTGACAACTGATACTAGTGAGTAGTCTATATTGTAAATTGTATCATTAGATAACCACCCAATCTTAAAATTTCTACTCATAGACATTTTGAAATCATCTTAAAAAGACCTTCCAAGGGTTCCATCTTCAACGATACTCATGCGGGCCAACCAACTCAAGGCATTCGATTTCAGCATCAAATAATGTCAAAGGAAAATCCATTCTTTACGTCGACGTGTTCTCGTGGCTATACTTTAGACGGCAACCATTGGCCGCGTATTCGATCTATTGCATTTCGACCAAGCTTCAGAAATACTTTATGATCTGATACTGGGCAAATCCTATTGACCTTATTTGGAATAGTGAGCAGAGGAGATGTGGATGGATGGATGGATTGCTGGCTGGATGGATGGATGGATGGATGGACGGATGGATGGATGGATGGATGGATGGATGGATGGATGGAGTAACTGTTCCAGTACTGAATGACCCCATAAGCAAATTTAACATAGTTTAACTCAAGAAAACGATGTTTTTGCAATGGTGATTGTATTGTTCCCTAGAATTATTCAGGAAGCAAATCGTTAAAAATATTCATGACGATGTCCATTGTAACATTACTGTTAGATGCAATAGTCTAAAGTTTGAAATATTGCAGCCTAGCTTTTCAAGGACTAATTACACAAATATTCAAAAGTTTTCATGGACCAAGGAGTTAGATTCCCGGACTTGTGAATATATATATAGACAATGCTCTTTTAATGGTATTGAATTTATACTTGTTTTAGTGTTTCAGCACGACCAGAAGTTGATATGAATAAGTTCAACCATATGACTCAGGTGTTGCGAGTAATTTTCTCTGGAAGGAGTGTCCAAAAGGTTAGTATCGGACAACACCTACAAATTCCAAGATGACATTCTCTGTTCTATGCAACAGAAAATTGATTGTATTTCTTAGAAAACGATTCCATGAAATCTGCAATCAAACGGAACTGTAGAACGAATAGTTAAAATAGTTGCAATTGAATTCAAGGTATTTTCTTTTCATTGAGAAAATTTTGAATCGTTTTTACTCCTCGACAATTATTCAGTTATCGTAAGGTTACTCATGGCGACAGATTAAAAGTCCTACTTTGATGGGGGCGTCAGATTCGTGTATTCTTGACGAAGTCCTATTTAATCCATAAAAAGTTATAGAAAGAATAACGGTTCAATACAATAAATTGCAAATTTCGTGCTGCATGCAGGAAAAAATACTGCCATCATTAAAACGAATGGGTTGCGACTTTGACTCATACAAATCGAATTTGATCTAAACTTAAAACAAACATGGATAATGGCAATAGTGAGGGTGTCCATTTTAGTTTGGGGCTTCTCTTAGTTTGAGATAAGAAATAATAGGATCAAACATGTTGTGAAAGGGCTCTTAGGAGAAGTTCTCAGTCAATTAGGGTTAATTAACCCTCAGATTTCAGAAAGGTGGAAAGACATTAGTGGTATAGAGAAGTACGAAACTGTTATAAAACCCGAAATCTGAAACTGTTAGTATGAATTAATACATGTGGGACAACCAGTGACCTGTGGACGAAAAGACAAGACGGATATATCAAAAAGACCCCTTAACCTATAGCAATTAAAGTGATTCATTGAACCTTTAGTTACGAATTGCCTTTTATTTGTTATGACAAATAGTCTTTATTGAAGTATTTATTGTAATATTTTTGTGAATTATTTTCAACATAGCACAGAAAACATTATGGCAATTAAGCAAACAGATGCAATTACTAGCAGACACAGACATTAACAGTTTGCTCAATACACAGTAAAATAAAAGTGAATACATTTGCAGTGTAAACATAGACGTTGTCGATATCCGAAATTTGCACAACGCAGACAATAACAAAAATAGCTTTGCCAATGTTGCGAACCAGAGAAAGATTTTAAACATGAGCCAGCATAATAATAATAATTATTATTATTTAGCGTCCGTTTTCCATGTTAGCATGACTTGGATGGCTTGACAGGAGCTGGCAAGGCCAGTGGAGGGCGCACCAGGTTCTATAGACTTCTTTGTCGTGATTTCTACAACTAGATGCCCTTCTTAACGCCAACTACTTTATAAAGTATACTGGATGCTTTTTATGTGGCACCAACACCAGTACATTTTACGTGGCACCAGAACAAGTGCTTTTTATGTAGAAAGAACATCGGTACTTCTTACGTGGCACCAGTACCAATGCTTTTTACGTGGCATCAGCTCCAGTGCTTTTTACACTGAGTGGCACCAGCACCAGTGCAATAATAATAATAATAATAATAATAATAATAATAATAATAATAATAATAATAGAAGAAGTGTAGTATTATTGGTCGGCAGATCAGAATTTCCGGCTACAATTGTTCTTTATTCGGGGTCACCAATTGTAGGGAATTGGTTGAACCGAATCACGTCGGGGTTCACCAATTGTAGGGAAGTGGTTGAACACCATTAGGTGTACTCCGCTTCCGTACATTAAATTTCTTGAAGAAACAACGGAACGCAGATTCTGAACTATCAACACAACAATATTTATTACAATAGAATTAGGCAGCACTTCGCCCTTTGGTTACTGAGACGCCGTCAATGAAGTTGCGTGGTTATTTGTGTAGCTCCAGAGTTGGAATGTTGGAGAGAGGCTGCTTACGACGTCTAGGCCCTTCGTCGGCCAGCGAGAAAGAGAATGAAAATCCGCGCGAAGCTTGGATATCGATGACTACGCATGCGCATGAGACTCTTCCTGTATTCCTACCGGAACTAGTCCTTGCGCATGCGTGGATAAGCTTTCCGGAAATGTCGTCTGCTATTAAAGCGTCACTACAGAAGTATATCTTGAAACATTTCGTCAACTTTCTTGGCAATTTTATTGAAAGAAAAAAAACTAACCAAAGAACAATGTGACATAACTTTGCTTCTTAGAAATAGAAACGCCTTCAGTATTCCTCCTTTCAAATGAAGCCTTAGTTAATCTGGAATAATGTAATTGTCATTGACCAAAGCAGGGTATATAGGAATGGATGACTGGACTTCGACATTAAGGACGAGTTGATATAAGAAACAAATCTATTCACGGCTGGTAAACGTAAATATTTTGGGTGGTGTAATATGATGGTTACTAGCAGAGACACTGTTTCGAATGTTGGCCCTTGTCATATCCTGTGCAGCACAGATTGTGGTGAGAGAGACAGAACAGCAGATAATAGTAAAAAAACAACAACATAAACAACCAGAACCAGTAGCTGCTGTTCCCAAAATACCAATTGAAACTTCGATGATGACCGATGGACTCAGTTTATTCCAGGTGCCAGTAGTCAACAACCAGGAAGCCAGTGATTAGGAAACTAAAGATTCCTACATCCTGTAAATGTTACTCCATCATCTGAGGAGCAAATTAAGGATAGACGTGGGTACCAAATTGTCGGGGAGAGTACAAAGGAAAGAGGAAGCAATAAAAGAAAGCCAATGAACCCAAATTAGAAGATAAAGATAGATGAAGAAGACTCAACCTCCATCAGGTTACATGAGGTCTATGGTCTTACAATCAAGTAAAGTGACCTGAAATCAAAGATGGGCATTTATTTTGAAGCGCGATTGTGAGAATGGTGCACTGATTTGATTATAGGGAAGAAACTAGGACATGAAATTAAGAGGTATGTAGATGATACAGTGTTACTGTCTTACCTTGGGCCCTCAGCTCTTTGATGAAGTCATATGGGTGTTGCCCTGACAGATGTCAGGTTTTAAGCACTTTTTAGTCATGGTCTGACCACACTTGATTTTTTCGGCAGGGTGGGGGGGAGTTAAGAATGGGAAAAAGTGAGATGAAAAGATGAATGAACTCCAGTAAAGGTGAAGATCATCCTGACAGGATTTGAATTCAGAGTGTAGAGAGCTTGAAATGTTACCACAAA
>NC_142929.1:134019521-134032021 GCF_046866305.1 Octopus bimaculoides
AAGAAAGAAAAAATTGAAGAAAAACATTAGTATTTACTTACACAGTGAAATGATATATGAAACATCTCCATCCAGTAGGTCTTTCTAAAAAGTTGTACACTCTTCCTTGGATAGAGGACTTCATACCAGATTTTGCCCTCATGCGTTTCCCAGTAAAAAACAGTCGATTAATTGTCATTCCAAACTTACAAGCTAGGATACTATTCCCTCCACAAGTGGTTGTTTCACCCTCTGTGTCAGACCCATTCTGTTCTTGCTGCTCATCACCATGAGCATGAGGCAGCTGTGTGATTGAAGTAAAATCTAACTGCAATCCATTTGTCGGCATTTGTATAATTCACTGGCACCGGCACTAGCATTGCCAGACTAGTAGTATGTTCTCTCATTGTTCAGAACAGCTATACATGCTCTGTAATTTTGTAAACTTGAGTGACCACATATGCTGACTCCTTTTGTCACTTGGTATTAGAATGTTAGAGTAAAAAACATAAGAACATAGTTTGTTCGAGAATTTTTTTGTAACGATTTTTTAGTGTGTGTCACAAATAGATGTATGTCTGTGTGTGCCTGTATGTGTCTGTGCATACATGGCTCAAGAAAGTGTGTTCGTATGTGTGAATGCATATATATATATATATATATATATATATATATATATATGTATGTATGTATGTATATATGTATGTATGTATGTGCTTATGTATGTAAGGATGGATGGATGGATAGATAAATAGAGCGATAGAGAGAGAGAGAAATTAAAGTGAATATATATATATTCTCTTTATGTACACACACGCACATGCAGAGAGAGAGAGAGAGAGAGAAGGAAAGAGAGGTGTGTATGGGTGTATGTATAATAACCTCTGCAATGACTCAAAGCCAGCAGAGATTTCTTATACAGGTGAAAAAATAATTCGAGTTCTAAGAAAGTGAAAATGGAAAATTTTGACAGCCGTGACTATTACTAAGTCAGTGAAACGGTTCCTGTTGAGAAATCATAAAGAAAATATATTATTTTATATTTCATTTTGTTATATTATATCACATATATGCATTTATATACATATATATATTTATTTATTTATGTATATATATATATATATATAGATGTATGGATATATGTATGTGTATATGTGTGTGTGTATGTGTGTTATGTATGTGTCTACATCTGTGTGTGTGTGTGTGTGTGTGTGTGTGTGTGTGTGTAAGATTAAAACAAAACAATCACATCAAATTAATTATTCAATTTACTCAATAACTTTTAAAAACATTAAAGACACGAAAGCTTCAAATATAACGAAACCTTATTTATCATATTATATTATATTCTAATTATATCCATTTGTTTTGTTCTGATGCAAGGTTGTTTGACTTCAAAACTTATAATAATAATAATAACAATAATAATAATAATAATAATAATAATAATAATAATAATAATAATAATAATAATAATAATAATAATAATAATAATAATAATAATAATAATAATAATAATAATAATAATAATAATAATAATAATAATAATAATAATAATAATAATAATAGAATAACAGATAATGTTAACTGGAAACAATTAAAAGGTTAAAGTTAAAATGAAATTACTTCAACTAAGTTTAAACATTGAAAATTGTGTACTTGGTGCTCAAAGTACTTATTTCTCATTCCACAGTTCAAAAATTAATATTTAAATAAAATATAATCACCTTTTATTCTATTTTTGAACTTTCAGCCGAGAGAACAGTTGACTTCCAAAATTGAATAAAAAAAAACTAAAAAAAAAAAAACGGAAAGACAAAACAAGAAACTATTTATTAATCAATGTATTTATTGAACAATACTAACATCGCATCCTTTCATTACTATCATAATATATATCTGAATTGGTTTTTTATCCTCTATGCTTTTAAATAATCTTTAAATTAGATCAAGGATTCCCATTTACTGATATTCTTCAGTGATAAGAATTTCAAGCAAAAATAAATAAATGAATAGGTAAATAAATAAATAATAAAGAGACGAATAAAAAAGTAGAATAAGAAAACTTTCTAAGATTTGTCTTACCAGTAGTGCGACCTGAGATTTTTCTCAGATTTTCTTTTGTTTCAGAGATTTTAACTAGGAGAAAAGTACATGGAAGTTTACTAAGTATACTAACTTTCATGAGCCCTAGTGTCTTTTTGTGCTTTTTGTATTTTTTGGTTTTTGTTTTTGAATATTTGTGAATTTATGGTAAGGTAAGCAATTCTGAAGTTGTACTGAAATCATCTTCATTTTTTTTTTTATTTTGCAGAATTTAGATTATGACAGTGGTTTAGCATTCTATGATTTAAAAAAAAAAAAAAAAAGATTTTTAGGTAGACAGACAGATAGATAGATAGATGAATAGAAAGAGAGAGAGATGGAGAGAGAGAGAGAGAAAATGTGTAGAGATTTTAGTGAGATAGATAGGTGGATAGTTAGACAGACAGATAGATAGAGAGAAAGATAGAGAGAGAGAGAGAAAGAGATAGATAGAGAGACAGAGAGGTAGATAGAGAGAGAGAAACAGACAGCCAGATAACAGAGATAGAGAGATAGATATAAATAGAGAAATGATAGAAAGATTGATAAACAGATCAACAGAGAAGTGGATAGACCAAAATAGTGTATTGCGTGATAGAAATAGCAAGATCCAAAACAAAAATCAGATAGTGTATATAATACCAGTTACTTTTATATATATGTATCAATTATTGTTGTTGTTGTTGCTGCTGTTTATGGTCTTCTGCTACTTCTCTAATTCACTCGCTCCTTCTTTTGATTGCTTATTACTTTCCTTCCTGTTGAAATTATTCTTTTTCTTTTTCTTTTTTATTTTACTGTTTCTTCCTCGAAACAATCTTTCATTCGGAAAAATCCAAGTGTTATAAAAGCAGTAATTTTATGAAAGCAACGAGAGATGAGAGATGAGTGTGGAAGCACCATTCCATCTCAGTGGAACTGTTGAGCAGATGACAGCCTGTCATCAATGTGGTGCCACGCAAGTTTGTTCAGTTCATATACACAGCGCACGATATATATATATATATTTTTTTTTTGTTTTTGCTTTTTTATCTTTTCTTAACTGTGACAGAGGCAATCAATAGGCATCAAAGAAGAAAGAAAACAAAGAAAGCATAATGGATCACTTACTTCTCCTTCTTAAGTGACAATGGTGTCGTCGGGGATATCAGTGGTAAAGGACGGGTGGTGTTACACTGGCATTGTTGCTTTTGTTAGTTGCTGTTTGTCGTTGTGATGGCTGGGGTTGCTGTCATTTGTGAGGTTGCATGCTTAGATATTTTCATTGGATTTTCTGTTTAAAAACTAATATTTTTAATGTATAAATGTGCTTGCTTGTGCATGTGTGAGTGTGTATGTGTGTCTGTACGTGTAATAGCAAATATGCTTGCATACACTCTTTTGTTTGTAATTTAGTGTCTATGTATGTGTCTATATGCATGTGGATTTATCTATCTACCTGTCTGTCTATTTATTTATCTCTCTATCAATCTACCTATCTATCTATCTATCTATCTATCTATCTATCTCTTTTTTTTACTCTTTTTACTTGTTTCAGTCATTTGACTGCGGCCATGCTGGAGCACCACATTTAGTCAAGCAAATCAACCCCAGGACTTATTCTTTGTAAGCCTAGTACTTATTCTACTGGTCTCTTTTGCCGAAGCGTTAAGTTAGAGGGACGTAAACACACCAGCATCGGTTGTCAAGCGATGTTGGGGGGACAAACACAGACACACATACATACACACACACACACACACACACACACACACATATATATATATATATATATATATATGCATATATACGATGGGCTTCTTTCAAATTGCATCTACGAAATCCACTCACAAGGCTTTGGTCGACCCGAGGTTATAGTAGAAGACACTTGCCCAAGGTACCACGCAGTGGGATTGAACCCAGAACCCTGTGGTTGGTAAGCAAGCTATTTACCACACAGCCACTCCTGCTATATATATATATATATATATATATATATATATATATATATATATATATAGATAGATAGATAGATAGATAGATAGATAGATAGATAGATAGATATGCATGTGACATATGTATGCATACATACATGTGTATGTATGTGTGTGTGTGTGTGTGTATATACACACACATAGAATATTTTTTAAATTTGAACCTTTTTAAAATTGACACTTGCCAGAAAGATGTGAGGAAGAAGGGGGTTCCAGAGACCTCAATGTCCTGAAGATAAAGGATTAAATATAATGGATAATGTGAAACTGGGTGAGTTAGACACAACAAGGGTAATGATAAGAAGGGTAAGAGGTGAGATGAATAGATCAGGTGTAGATGGGTAGTGGAGGCACAAAACCATCGAGCTCAGAGGAAGAGAGGCCATTACAGTGGCAATAAGAAAGCAGAGGGAAGAAATAACATGCTTGTGGGCCAGATACAGAATATCACTAAGTGATATTATGTCAGTCAACTAATCTTTTTCCAAATGTTATCCATGAGGTCTGTGAGTAACAGGCAGTGCCATTCCAGGTGTGGATCTTATTTGAACTTTGTAAAGCGTCAGCTATTGTTAGAGGCTGAAGTATTTTCTGGCCCCTAAAGTTGGAGAGCCAGTTTTTTGTGACACAATCCTGGCTGTGTTTAGACATACTTTCACAAGAGATTTTCAATGATTGTGAAGTCTATTCTTTGTGTACTTTACAAAAGTCACAAAGAAACAGGAGGAATATTGTTTTAAATGCCAGATTTGAAAATGAAACAAAAAAAAATTCTGATAGATTTCATGGTTGATTTTTTATATTCTGTTGGTCTACGTTTTGATTTTCTGCTTGTATTTTGCTATTAATAAAGCTTCTATAGTTATTCTTCTTATTTCTTTAGTATTCTATATAAAATTGTAGTGCTGCCAACTAATGTCTTTATATCCAATTTAATTTTGTGCACTGTAATATGAATGTTGTATCAAAAGAAGACACAGATATTTTATTAATTGATATAGGTTTTCTCAAATTCGACACATTGGTAAAGTAATTCTTCCCTTATAGAAAATTCTTCCTCTTGTTTTTCACTGTGGGAAAATAATGGGTTCCAAACAGAAGCAGTGTGTTGTACTGATACCTTGATGAGGAAGGTGTACAAATTATCCAATATCACTCTCTTGGAGTGGCTGGCATTAGGAAGGGCATAGAAACCATGCCATAGAAACCATGCCATAGAAACCATGCCAAATCAGATTAGAACCTGGTGCAGCCCCTCAGCTTACCAGTTTCAGTCAAACCATCTGACCCAGGCCAGCATGGACAGCAGATGCTAAATGATGCTGCTGCTGATGATGATATATGTCTGTCTGTTTGTCTATCTGTCTATCTATCTACCTAGCTAGCTAGATAGATAGATAGATAGACAGATAGATAGAGAGATAGATAGATAGATAGATAGATAGATAGATAGATAGATACATTTCTTTTATTAGCCACACAGGGATTTACACAGAGGGTACAAATACAATGTAGAGCTTTTCTTTTTGGGAGGGGGAATGAGAAAAAAAGGGTGGGGTCGATCAAAAGGGATCGAGAAAAAAAAAACGATCAATAGGGATCGTGTATCAAAGCAATGTTCTTGTGTAAAAAGGGGGGACAGTTTAGGTTTAGCCATGGAAAGAAAAGCCTACGAAAAAGACCACGGTAACCTTGGCCAATATTGTCATTGTCATTGAAGAAACCATAACAGTAAGTGACTCTCTTTTGCCTTTTTGTCTTTTTTTCTTGATTTTTTTACTCCTTTATAAGGTTATACTCAAAGTGGATCCATCATTCACACGTGCCATTCTTGCTACATTCACCCATCATTTTTTGAAGCATTCACTAGACAAGACTTCCCTTTCTACTCTCACCTTCCTCTTCAGATGATACTTGAAGAAGTTGATCAGAAATTGCCCAGAGAGGAAAGTCTTTGTCTCTAGACCTTTCAGATGCGTCCACCATACACATTCTTTCACCATAGCCACAAGTACGATGAAAATGGCTCTTCCTTCCCGTTTAAAGGAAGGAGGCGTGACAATATTCACGATAGACTCGGCTGATAGACGGACTCGGCTGATAGACGGACTCGGCTGATAGACGGACTCGGCTGATAGACGGACTCGTCCCACACGCAATAGCAGTTGTTCGACGTAAGAGATAGATAGATAGATAGATAGATAGATATATCATCATCGTCATCATCATCGTTTAGCATCAATGTTCCATGCAGGTATGGGTTGGATGACTTGACAAAGATCCAATGAGTCAAAGGAGGATGTTGCATATATACTCATACACACACACATATATAATATATATATATATGTGTGTGTGTGTGTGTGTGTGTGTGTGTGTGTGTGTGTGTGTGTGTGTGTGTGTGTGTGTGTATATAAAATGGATAATAAAATGAATGGTTTACACCTGGTAGCTTACTGGTAAAGCACGGTCACTTTCAGAGTGATCGTTAGGTATATAACAAATGAAAGACAGAAGATGGAATCTACAAGAACCAGCTGCTGCTGCTGCTCCACCAGCACCCTGGAGATGAATTTCACTGATACTCTTTGCATGCACAAATCCTCAGTAAAAAATGAAATGCACTAATCCTGTTCTTATTTCCACTTTGTGAGCAATTTCTTGCATTGTTTCATGCAGATCTTCCTTGACTACTCACCAAATCTTCTTAATCAGCTCCTTGTTTCACCTTGTGGATAGCCTACCTTAATGTGCTTAGCTCTCCACCATGGTGCAGTCATGTTTGAAACGGTTGTACCACTCCTTGATCTGACTTTTGCCCATAGCACCATCGTCAAGGGCCTGCTGAATCTTCTGGATGGTTTGAGCTTGAGTATCACCAAACTTTTGACAGAAACTTGATGCAATGTCTCTGCTTGTTGTATTTGGTGAAAATGAAAATCTGACGAGAATGCACTACATGTAGGCACTCTAGGCACAACAGCTAGGAACTGACATGTGGGAAAATTTTCATGCATGTGCAAGAAGGGTGACGTCACCACCCACCCATAGAAATTTTACCCATGCAACATTAGTTTTGGAGGAAAAAATTAAGTTGGATACTTTTTTGAATACACCTCTTCTGTTTATCTATGCATATTGTTATGTTTGAGTTATATTTGTCACCATCCACCACTTAGCTTGTGTATGCTCCCATAACTTAGCAGTTCAGAAAAAGAGCTTGATAGAATAAATATCAGACATAAAAAAAACAAAAAAACATAAGGTACTGGGATTGATTTGTTTGACTAAACCTTGCAAGGTGATGCCCCAGCATGGTCACAGTCCAACAAGTGAAACAAAATAAAAGATAAAACCATAAAAGATGGGCTGAGAGCATTTTTTATCTTGTTTTTCTAACTTGCAGCACTCAGTCTATACATCAAATCAGCACATATTGTCTGTGCTTACTATTTTCAAAAAATTCTAAAAATAGCATTGTCTTCTTTAATAGAGAATTCTTTCATTTATGTCACAGCTTTCTCAGTTCTGTCATAATGATCATTGTCATCATATTCACATTACAAGACTAAGTCTTAAAAAAAAATTTGGCTGTGTAGTTAAGAAGCTCATTTTGCAGGCATGTGATCTTGGTTTCAGTACCATTCATCAGAACCTTGAGCATGTTGCTTCCACACTAGCACTTGGCTGACCAATGCTTTGTGAGTGAATTTCGTAGACAGACAATTGTGAGGGAGCTCTCTTAGCCATATAGTTCCTGGTTCAATCCCACTGCATGGCACTTTGGTCAACTGTCTTCTAGTATAGCCTTAAGTCAACCAAAGCCTTATGTGTGGATTAGAGGGAAACTGAAAGAAGCCTGTTGTGTGTGTGTGTGTTGGGGGTATATATATATATATATATATATATATATATGTGTATGTATACATATGTATATATATATATATATATATATATATATATATATATATATATATATATATATATATATACTACACTCTCTGAGTGGTTGGCGTTAGGAAGGGCATCCAGCTGTAGAAACTCTGCCAAATCAGACTGGAGCCTGGTGTTGCCATCCGGTTTCACCAGTCCTCAGTCAAATCGTCCAACCCATGCTAGCATGGAAAGCGGACGTTAAACGATGATGATGATGATGATGATATATGTAAATATATAAAAACAAAAGGATAAAGAGAGCAAAGGTAAGGTTGAAGAATTTTATGGATAGAGTCTTACAGCTGTTTCTGGGAAGATCCAGTACTTCCCTTCATCGGAGACAGAAAAAATAAAGTTATCTATTATTATATCCATAGGCGGATATTTTTAGTATGAAGTGGTAAAGAGTGTGATGTGCTGAAAAAAAAGAGAACAATACTTGAAGAGTAGTTTCATTCCAGTGGTAAATATCCGTGTAGAAATTCGTGCAGATTAATCCTTGTGAATAATCCGGAAATTTATGTTGGAACGAAAGTTGATATAGCTTAGGTGGCAGAGGTATATATATTCCATCTTGCAATAGATTTTTGTTTGTTTACTTGAAGGATGTCCAAGCCAAGTGAAAAGTTAGTGGTAACTTGACCTAATTACCACTAACTTTTCACTTGGCTTGGACATCCTTCAAGTAAACAAGCAAAAATCTATTGCAAGATGGAATATATATACCTCTGCCACCTAAGCTATATCAACTTTCGTTCCAACATAAATTTCCGGATTATTCACACAAGGATTAATCTGCACGAATTTCTACACGGATATTTACCACTGGAATGAAACTACTCTTCAAGTATTGTTCTCTTTTTTTTCAGCACATCACACTCTTTACCACTTCATACTAAAAATATCCGCCTATGGATATAATAATAGATAACTTTATTTTTTCTGTCTCCGATGAAGGGAAGTACTGGATCTTCCCAGAAACAGCTGTAAGACTCTATCCATAAAATTCTTCAACCTTACCTTTGCTCTCTTTATCCTTTTGTTTTTATATATTTACATATACACACGCTAATACACGACTTATAATACCTAATCCTGTTCATACAACGATTGGGGCAAACTAATCGGTATACAGCACTTACTCGGTATTACCTGTATCCTCCGGAGTTTGGTTAAATCCAATACCCTCCTCAACCTTATATATATATATATATATATATATATATATATATATGGCGTAGGTGTCTGTGTGTGCATGCTTTTGTGTCTGTTGATGATGATGTCTTTTAGCATTGCTTGACAGTGTTGGAGCGTTTACATCCCTGTAACTTAGAAGTTTGGCAAAAGAGAGTGATAGAATAAGTAACAGGCTATAACACAAAATATGAGTACTGGGCTGATTCATTTGACTAAAAGCCTTGGCTGCAATCCAATGACTGAAACAAAGGAAAGATAAAAATGTGTGTGTGTGTGTGTGTGTGTGCGTATACATACATACATAAATACACACACATATGTACATATACAAACATGTGAATATACCTACTGTCTGTCTGTTTGTCTGTCTCTATCTATCTACCTAGATAGATAGATAGATAGATATCTTTTTATTATAGCCACACAGGGCTAAATACAGAAAATGGCCAAATTACAATGTAGAGCTTTTCTTTGGCGGGGAAAGGGGGGGATTTCGATCAAAAGGGAGCGCGGGGAAAAAAAGGGGGGGGGGGGCGATCAGTAGGGATCGTGTATCACAGTCAATGTAAAAAAAAACGGGGAACAGATTAGGTTTATCTGTGGAGAGAAAAGCCTACAGAAAAGACCACGGTCACCTCAGGCTTTTTTTTTTTTAAAGGTACATGAAAGTAAGTACCTTCTCTCTTTTTGTCTCTTTTTGTTACAAGTCTATGCTTAAAATGGTGTCGTCTTTCATTCTTACCATTCTTGCCACATTTACCCATTTTTTATTGAAACTTTCATTCGACAACACTTTCCTCTCTATCCTCATCCTCCTTTTCAAGTGGTACTTGAAAAAGTTGATGAGGGATTGACCAGAGAGGAAAGTGTTTGTTTGTAGACCTTTCAAACACGTCCACCACACGCATTCTTTTGCCATAGCTATCAGTGTTACAAAAACCGTTTTTCCTTCGCGTTTAAAGGAAGGTGGCGGAACAATATTCACAATAGACTCGGCTGATAAGTGGGCTCGTCCCACACGCGACAACAGCCGTTCGACAAAGGTCCACAGCTCTGAAATATCTGGACACTGCACAAATGCGTGCAGAACGGTTTCGTCGCTCTGACCGCATCTCAGGCAGGTCAGTCCGGTGGTTTTCGAACCGTGTCTGTAGATCTTCTCTCGAACTGGTAGTGCGTCCCGATAGCATTGCCAAGCCAGGGATCTCTGGAAATTATCCATAGGCCCGAACGTCGTCTTGAAAAGGCAGGTTAGGAATTTCTCGTCGACACCCAGGTTTGCCCCGAGAGTGTAGTCAGACCTCCCCTCCACTAGTCCTCTATAGAACGCATTGGTCGTTTGGAAGTTGCACAAGTTTGATCCTGGATGGCAGAGCTGTTGTAGAGCTTGGCGACACTCGCGGTGCCAATCGCCCAGTTTCGGTCTCTTCCTGATCCATGTTTGCAGTTCGGTGAGTGAGACGAGCTGCGGGAAGGTGTGCCTCACAAACGGCGCCCACACCTGTTCACCGTCGTCAATGAAGTTCCAGAGATGCCGCAGTCTCAGCGCATGTCTGCGCATCATTAGCCACGGCATCCCCAGTCCTCCATGTAATGGTTGTTGACAGCAAATGAATCGCCTCACCATCGGAACGCCACCCTTCCACAGAAAGCAGAAAAGTATGCGTTCTAGTTTCGTGATGGTGGCATCGGGACAAGGCACGACGGTCAGGCGGTAATCGATGACTGATGTGATATACACATTAGCCACCTCCGCCCAGCCTTTTAGAGATAACTTTCTCTCGGCCCATGTTTGGCTGAGTTTGATCACTCTACTGGTGATCTCGTCCCAGTTCTTATACATTTGGAGGTCTGGACTGAACCAGACCCCGAGCAGTTTAACCGGTCCGTCCGTCCAGCGTCCCACTACGGAGTCACTGTTGGACGGTATGGGCTTGCTTCTCCAGGTGCCGAGTAACAAACCCACTATTAGATAGATAGATAGATAGATAGATAGATAGATAGATAGATAGATAGATACATAGATAGATCATTATTGTCATCATCAATGTTATGTTCCATGTAGGCATGGATTGGATGACTTGACAAAGACCCAATGAGTCAAAGACTACATCAAAGTCCAGCATCTGTTTTGGCATGGTTTCTATGGTTGGATGTCCTTACTAACATCAACTACTTTACAGTGTGTATTGAGTGCTTTCTTCCATGTCAGTAACATTATTGAGGTCATCAAGTAGCTCACAAGGCAACAACTCCAAGGAAGGAGGATGTTGCCTCTGTATACTAAATGGAGAGAGGGAAGAGATTGGAGTAGTGCAGGTCCTTGTTAGAGATGAGATACATTGCTACTCTCAATTAGGAGAGAGTGACAATAAATTAGAGTTATTAAGGCAGCAAGCTGGCAGAAATGTTAGCATACCAGGTGAAATGCTTAGCGGTATTTCGTCTGTTTCTACGTTCTGAGTTCAAATTCCGCCGAGGTAAACTTTGCCTTTCATCTTTTGGGGTCGATAAATTAAGTACCAGTTGCGTACTGGGATCGATCTAATCGACTGGTCCCCTCCACAAAAATTTTGGGCTTTGTGCCTAGAGTAGAAAAGAATATTTATCCTTAAAGGTAGCAAGCTGGCAGAAACGTTAGCATGCCAGGTGAAATGCATAGCGGTATTTCGTCTGCCGCTACGATCTGAGTTCAAATTCCGCCGAGGTCAACTTTGCTGTCATCCTTTCGGGGTTGATTAAATAAGTACCAGTTACACACTGGGATCGATATAATCGAATTAATCCGTTTGTCTGTCCTTGTTTGTCCCCTCTGTGTGTATCCCCTTGTGGGCATTAAAGAAATAAGAAATGTTAGCACGCTGGGTGAAATACTTAGCAGTATTTCATCTGCCTTTATGTTCTGAGTTCAAATAAACAGTGATGATGAGGTGTCCAGGTGGCCCTCAGGCAGCAGGGGCTGTAGTGGATGGAAGGAATGAAGGTTTGCAAGCTTATAGAGGGAAAAGATGGGGAAGTGGGAGAGGGGGTAGACAACATATGTAAGAACTGAAGTAAGGGGCTGCATAAGTTGGGGTGGATACAGGGATACCATCAGTATGGTACTAATTGTACCATTAACAGAGGGAGAGGAGAGAGAGAAATAACATGTTTGAGTTAGGTGTAGAAATGTAGAGAGATAAGATAGGCATAATGTATAAGAAGAGATAATCTGGTCATCCAGAAAGGAATGTAGGCCTCTGTAGCATGCAGGTGCAGAGAACAATAATAATGGATGAAAGATGTAGAAACTCTAGCAGATAAGGTTGGAGCTTGATGCAGCCTTCTGGC
>NC_142929.1:134037021-134172021 GCF_046866305.1 Octopus bimaculoides
AGGGAAGCATAGAGAGAGGGAGAGAAGGAGGGAGACAGAGGGAAGGACAGAGAGAGACAGAGAGAGACAGACAGACAGAGAAAGAGAGAGATGCATGTATAAATATATAGATGTATAAAGAGATATGGGAGAAAGGAAGAGAAAAATGACAGGACGAGAGAGAGAGAGAGAGAGAGAGAGAGAGAGAGAATGAGAGATAGCATGGGTGTGTGTGTGTGTGTGTGTGTGTGTGTGTGTGTATGCGTACATGTATATGTGTATTTAATGGTTGTGTGTGTATGCGTTGGTAGTGATGGCAACAGTTGTTTTGGTTAACAACAACAGTGGCAGCACGTAACAGCAGCAGCAGTAGTAGCAGTAGCAGTAGCAACAGCAGCAGCAGCAGCTGTGGCAGCAGCAACAATAACAATAATCGTGATGATGATGATGATGATGATGATGATGATTTACACAGGGCAATGATGATGACAATAATGATGATGATCATGATGGTGATGATTTCTAACATAAACACAAGACCAAAAATTTGTGGGTAGGGGTAAAAAAATAAACATAAAAAAAAAATTAAGCCAGCAGTGTTTATTTACAGTATTTTATGGTTATTTTCTCGTTTTTTTTTGGGGGGGGGGTTATTTTAAAAGACTCTGCTTTATTTATTTATTTTTTTATTTATTTATTTAAATTGAATAAGGTAGGGCAAGGGAGGATTGATAGGAGGGGTGTAAAATGAGAGGCGCTTACTATTTGTTATGTTGTAGCTGTTGTTGTTATTGTCGTTGTTATTGTTGTGATTGTTGTTTAGCCCTCGGCCAGTCCTCAACGAGTAGATCAAAAGAATTTCAGTAATGGGTGCCAGTTCAATCTAGTCACATGACCATGTAGAGGTCCTCCCATTGGCTTGTTGCTTTAATTTTTTCCTTGTTTTGCTAGATTGTTTTCATTCTTTTTGTTTTTAAAATAAAATTTTCCATTTTATTTGCATTATTTATTAATTTTGATTTTTTTTTTATTCATTTTATCTTCTGTTTTTAAACGAAGCAATAAATGAATGCTGTTATTCAAGGTTGTCTTCACTTTGATAAATTCATTTATATTATTATTATCATTATCATCGTTATTTATTTATTCATTTATCTGATTGACTACTTTTTAATGTTTAAAATGTGCATTATTTTGACCCCCTTACAAAAGAAAAAAAAAAATTAATTACTGCCACAAAATGTCTTCTTTCTTTTCTTTTATTTTATTTTTATTTCTTTTTTCCTTTTGTTTATCAGTTTCTGAAACCTATAAAACTATAATTATGTCAATCATAGCTACATGCGTACACATACACAAACAACACACACACACACACATTCATATATATATATATATATATATATATATATATATATATATATATATATATATATATATATATATATATAATGTATTCATGCATTCTGACATGCATGTAATCTGCATACATCTGCATGCCTGCTTGCACAAATAGTCATGCAGGCAGGTGTGTATGCCTACAAACATATACACATTTGCTAATATATCTGTTTATACACCATAAAACTGCACATGCACTAGAATACATCTCCTAACATTATGTAACAAAACGTTATCTCCATACGCATATTTGTATGTATGAATGCTTGTTTCCATGTATTGGTGTATGTAAAAGTAACATGTGCACAGTATGATTCTTTATATGCACTTAGATATGTGTGTGTGTGTGTGTGTGTGTGTGTGTGTGTGTGTGTATGTTCTCTTCTATTTTTGATTATTTGAAATCATCCTGTAAGGAAGGAGCTGATCCCTTACAAAGACATGAAGCCCCATTGTGTAGATACCAAGGTATGATCTTCTGTGTGTTATATCTTTATTTCCCTCTTCTTTTCAGACTTAAAATGAAACTGAATATTCTGGCTGTCTTTAGTTTTAAAATCAGGGTTTTTTTCAGCTGTGCCTTAATCAAATTCTCTGCTGCTATACCTGTATGGCTTGGATCTTTCAAGGCTTTGCATCATAATAGAAGGCTGAGTATTTCAAAGACCAGATACATATGGAAAGGTTTTATGTGTTGAGCCTTTCTGTATTTTGAAAATTAGTTAGTAATAACCTATCTTAAGTTTCTCCTGAGTAATCTCTATATATAATTTGGTAGTGTTGCTTTGGTTGGGATTAAAATGATCAGCTTCTGCTTGATAGACTATGACTTTAGCATTTCAGTATCTGTTCAATATGCAAGCATTAAGTTTCTATGAGAACAGATTTCTTCAGATGTAATTGTAGGTTTGATCTAGTAGATATTTTTCATGTTAAAAGTACAACTATAACTTCATTTAAGGGTGTGTCTGTGAATAATTTGCTATATTTTTGGTTAAAGGGGAAATGTTTTCATATTAAGTTGAGAAAGATCTTAGCTATATTAGATTTTATATAAGCAGATTTAGCAAGACAAAATAAATTATACTTCACTGCCTTTTCCTTATATTATTAAACCTTGAGCTTGATGTGTTATGTGTGTGTGTGTGTGTGTGTGTGTGTGTACAGAGAAAAGTTTACACATATATACATCAACTCGTATATTGGTGTATATATGTATGCGTGTATGGTGTGTATATATATATATATATATTTTTATGAATATAATTTTATACACACACACACACACACACCCACACACACATATATATACATATATATATATATATATATATATATATATATATATATATATACACACACACACATATATAGTGTACTGTTCCCTGATGGTAAGAACAGCAAAAAAGTATTCCATCTGGTGAGAGATAAATGTTATTTAATAAAGTATGTGTTTTATGTGCTACTATTAGTTTCATGTGATGAGAGCATGCCAGACAGTATTTTTTAACATGTGTGGTGTTTCAGAACAATCTTCCAGCACTATCCATATGATAAAGTGGAAAATAATTGAAAAATCCACACCATATGTTAACAGATCGAAAGCATGTAAGCTGTGCATAGCTGAAAGAACTTAGACCCTTTTCAGATCTAAGGACTCTAACACACTGCAGAATTCTAGATCTGAAATTTTCAGCAGTTGTAAGCATATGACTAAGTTTCTGATTACAAATTGGAAAGAAACAGCTGAACCACAGACTCTAAGCCATTATCTTTTCAGCTTTATGTTTCACAGTCAAAGGGGAAATAACTCTATTTTCCTGCCCCCACCCTTTTTGCTTCCTTCTGTTTGTTTTTTCATTTTCTGGTTTACAATATTCCATCATTTATATCTATTTTTCACCTTTTCTCATTTTTTCTCTCATCCTATCATCCTGTTTCTACTTTGTTATGCTATGTGAGCAGTGCCTGAAGATTGTGCTAAGACACTAGATATGTTAAAAATACTGTCTGGCATGCTGTCATCACATAAAACTAATAGTAGCACAACTTGGAACATACATGCATTGATACCTATATATTAAATGACTAAACTACTAGATTGTGAAGGTATGGGGCCCAGTGGTTAGGGAGTTGGACAACTACTATAAAGTTGTGGTTTTGATTCCCATACTGGGCAACACATGGTGTTGTTGAGCAAAATACTTCATTTCATGTCACTCCAGTCTAATCAACTGAAAATGCTTTACCAGCAATAGTAAAGTGTTAACCCTGTAATCAAGTGGCACCCCAAATCAGGCAAATCGTGTATTCTCATTCACTGATATGCCATGGAAAGTAGTACAAGCTCCATCCTGATGACCTTGTGGGTTCAAGACAAACCTTAAAATGATTGTTCTTTGAAGGAAGAAGGGTGGGGAGGGAGGTCTTTTGCAGGGAAGAAATTGAGGGTTATCTCAGTTTTGCAGATCTTTATAGAACTAATGATGATAAACAGATCATTTATGAAGAGGAAGAACAGAAACGAAAAAAAAAGTTTCTCAGAATACACAAGTGTTCATTGACTGAATAACTGTAAGAGGTCATTGATAAGATACAATTACTGACAAAGCATAAAGACAAATCGATTTCTTCTTGATATGTTCTACTTTATCAAGTCTTTTGTCATTACTGAACCCAAGACGTTTGAATTTTATTACAACTATCAAAAGCCAAAGATACCTCAAAAGAACAAAAATCCTCATACATAGTGAAGTTGATTATCAGTAGCACTAACTTTACATGAACCATGAGAAAGAGGGGTGGAAGGAGGGAGGGAAAAAATGAAGACGGAACTAATGCATGAAACAGTTATTAATGATGAATAAAAACTTTTGAAATGCTGATGAATCAACTGAGTTTCCTTTATTTGACATGCTTTCTATAGTTGTTCATAGTCTAGATAAAATTCTCATGGAATGGATAATAAAGGTTAAAGCATTTTCTTATTAACAAAGCCACATAATTTGATGCCTGTTGAGGTGTAATCTGCTGACATAGTTAATACATCACAGTTAAGGCTTTATATTATTATGTAGGCCTTGTGAAGCTCATTCTGATAATTATCTCTTCAACATATTAATTTCATATCTCTACTACATCTAACAAGTAAATAACATTTCCAACAAATGAAGTATTATTTCATCCAATTTCTAAATATTTAATACAGTCAACCAACAAAATTCCAATAATTTTTTTCATATTCATCTATATTTGCTTATACCACACATCAGAAATTAATGACAAACAGCTTATGAAGTTAATTGTTTGTTCTTGTCAATTAATATTGGATTTATTTTTAATAAAGTTCTCTGGGGATTATAGAAGCTTTACCAAGGCACAAGTATGGTTGTGTGGTTCAGTGGTTTGTTTTGTAATGACAGGGTTATGAGTTCAGTCTCACTGCATGGCATTTTGGCATCCTTTATTATAGTCCTGGATCAAGCAAAGTCTTGTGAGTGAATTTTGTAAATGGAAACTGAAAGAAGCCCATTGCATGTACATATGTGTGTGCGTGTTTGTGTGTTTGTGCCTCCTCATTTTGACATCGTTGGATAGGTGTAAACAGGTGTTGCAACTTCAACCAACAAATTTCATTTCCAATCCTTCATGGAAACATACCGGCTTCGGCAGTCATGCATTGTTCCACTGCCGCAGCCTTTGCAACTTCAACCAAATCCACTTACTAGGCTTTGGTTTACCTAGGAATATAGTAGAAGATACCTGTCTGAACCGCTGCACAGTGGGACTGAACCCAAAGCAACTTGGTTGGGAGGGAATCTTCTTAACCACATGACCACACCAACATATTTGAAATACTTTTTCCATCTGTATATCAAACAATTTCAGATGGTAGAATATGTAAGTCTGTTTTTACTCACTTTACTTGGATGAGAGCAATTACCATTCCTATTTTACAGGTGAATAGCTTTCAAATTTGTCTCTAACAATATGACTGAGATCAAAGATATATAAATAAATCATTCCATCCTTGATATTTGAGAAAATAGACATAAAATTCTAAAACAAAATTTTAAAATTCTTAGTTTGATATTTATATTAATAAAATATCCATTAAGTTCAAGTTCAGAAACTATATTTTCCGAGCCATTACACAGGCAAAGATGTATGAGATGATCATGTAGAATTAATCTAGCAATATGGTTCTCAGAAAGGTGATAAAGTAAACTATTTTAAGTGGAAAAATCAATGCGTGACATTCTAAGAAGGTTTCTGCTTTTATTTATATTTTTATTCTATTTTATTTCAATTTTGTTTTTTTTTATTAAATTCTGTTGTGAATATTATTGTATTGAGGTTGTCAGAGATTTCTAAAATATTAAATTTAAAGCTTTAGTCTATGGTTTATGTGTACACAGGGATCTATAAAGAAAAGAACTTTTCTCTTTTATCTTTTACTTGTTTCAGTTTCTAGACTGCAGCCATGCTGGAGCACTGCCTTGATGGATTTAGTCAAGCAAATCAACCTTGTAAGCTGCTATGCATCCAATAATGACCAATGGCCAAGCATTCAAAATGAAATAGAAACTTAGAAGATATGAATCGTTCACCTTCATTTTCTATTCTTAATTAGGAATCCTAGCTTTCATCCCAGCAACCTGGGTTCAATTCCCAGCATAAGAAAACCTCTATATTTGTGAGCACAGGCTGGTTGTATAGTTAAGAAGCTCTTTGCAACCTCATACTTTTAGAGCTCAGTTCTACTGCATGGCACCTTGAGCTGAAAAATGGTAGATAAAAACTGTGTGGAACCTCATTGTGTGTGTGTGTGTGTGTGTGTGTGTGTGTAATTATGTATGTAAGTGTGTGTGTGTGTGCATGTGCGTGCATGTGCATTCATGTGCATACATGTGCGTTCATGTGCGTGCATGTGCATGTGTGTTATTGTGTATGTAAGTGTGTGTGTGTGTGTGTGTGTGTGTGTGTGTGTGTGTGTGTGTATGTGTGTGTGTGTCTGTCTGTCTGTCTGTCTTTGTGACTATGTTTTTTCCCTCTTCCACCATTTGACAACCAGTGTTGGTTTATAACTCAGCAGCTGGCAAAAGAAACCACCAAATTATGTACCAGACTGAAAGATAATAAGCACTGGGGTCGGTTATTTTTAACTAAACCCTTCAAGGTGGTACCCCAGCATGGCCACAGTCTGATGACTAAAATAAGTAAAGATAACAGATATACTAAAACTATAAGGATAGTAAATTCCTATTCCTTTAGCCAGTTGTCATTGTTGTTGTTATTGTTACCAACATTGCCGTATCATTAAAAACAAGTTGAGTTTTGTCTGTGTTATTTTTTTTCTTGGCCTTTCTGGAATATGAAGAAGCCATTGCAAATGGGAGATGTCAATCAGCTTAACCAATCAAAATAAATTAAAACAAAACAATAAAACATATAGGAAGCCTGCTAGCTACAAATTCTTTATCCTTCTTACATATGTTTACTTCAGAATAATTTGTCTGGTAGTAGTTGTGGTCAGACAGTAGATAATGCCATTCTATTGAAAACATAACATTCAGAACATCTGTTAATGTTATAGACAGCATTTTAAAAAGAAATCACGGTGATTGTGTCCAACATTTAGGAGACCAAGGTAGCAGGAGTTACATGCCTTGATCATTGAGGTGAATCCTTAATTATTCAACTGATAACCTGATACCCAGTCAACTTACTCATCCATGGCAGGTTAAGTATCTTGACCACTAATACAACATATTTTAGTGATGGGGCACAAGTTGTCCTCTAAGCTCCTTCTCTTCAGGAAAATCATTATACTGGGTTTTGCAAAAGTTCTGTTACACTTGGTTCTGATCTTTCAAGAGGTTAACGTGTGTGATAGACAAAGTGCTGACAAAAATACTTTGAGTTCTACTTTTCCAGCATGTATCATTAAAACATTTTTCCATTGTGTGCAGGTGTATTGAGATGGAAGTGAAAAGAATCAAGATCTTCCTTTCATTACCAACCAACCGGCTCTGGCTCTGAGAACAAATGTCTTGTTTTCATAAGCTTTGAATTAAAATCTTCGACCAAACCTTAGCCACAATTTATGTTCCTAATACTATCTGAATGATAACTAAGTTATTTTACTAAATTCTTTGTTGTATTTAAAGTAATTGAAAGAAACACAGAGCATCTCAAAATCAATACAGTAATGAAAGTGTTAAACGCATATCTATATGCTAAAACAATAAAAAATATATGTCTAACTGCATTAAAACTATCATTGTGTCCTTTGTTGAGAGCATCATGATGAGTGTAACAGGACTTTGGCAAAGCCTGGTTGATATGAATGTCACCATTTCCCAATTTTCCTATTAATTTCCCTTAAATTTGAAACTACAACCCATGAGTTGCAAATCCTCTTAGGTATTTGACATCAATACATTAATCATTTTTTTTTTTTTGAGCCCTAGAACTCATAAGGCCAGTTACCAGATTTCCAAGATCACAACAGTCTGTTGCAGAGTTCAAGGCCAACAATATTGAGGGAAGGGAACAAGTCAGTTACATCAACCCCAGTACTTGACTGCTACATTAATTTATCAACCCCTAAGGCATGAAGAGCAATGCTAACCTTTGCAGGATTTGAACTCAGAACATCGAATCAGAAGAAATGCAGCTGAGCATTTCAGTCAATATATTAACAATTCTGCCAGATTGCTGCCTTCTATACAATATTAGAAATTATTTTCATTATTCAGTCTTCACTAAGTATTAAATTTAATCTCAACAGCATCCCCTAAAATAAAGAAATTTATCAAATAGAAAGACAGTGTACTTTTAAAGATATGTGTATGTAGTAGTGGTGGTGGTAGTGGTGGTGATGATGGTAGTGGTAGTGATGGAAGGGACTGTGTGAATCTGTATGTGCTCCTAGGTATGTTTTAATGTTTGTTTAATTCTTTGTATAAGAAAACCAATATTCATTTATACTCTTAGTTAGGCCTCTGTCATTAATAAAATAACATTTTCACAGCTCATTCTACTATGTTCTAATTATTTTAAAATTATTTCAAGTTTAAATCATAGCCAATCATTGAATGAATTAATTAAGGTTAACTCGAATGTTTTAAGATTATATTCTATATTTTTGTTTAAATTTTCGCTGTCTGTCTTTTCCATCCTGCATTTTAATAGAAAATTTCTCAAAGCCCTTTGAAACAATTTAATTACTACTACTGATGAACCAAATATTATTGTATTTACATAAGTGCATGAGTTTGTCAGCCCACTCTTTTTCATTATAGTCCTCCGGGTCTTAACAGAGGAATACAAAACTGGGTGCCCGTGGGAACTGTTATATGCTGATGACCTTGCTCTTTTTGCAGAATCTTTAGCAGAATTGGAAAAGAAATTCCAGATATGGAAACAAAACCTGAGATCAAAGGGCCTTACAATTAACCTAGCGAAGCCCAAAGTTGTTGTTAGTAAGAAAGAAGATAAAATTCTGTTTCTGTCAGGTAAATGGCCCTGCTCAATGTGCAAGAAAGGAGTTGGAAGAAATTCCATCTGCTGCAGCCATTGTAAACTGTGGACACATAAGTGATGCAGTGGAATGACTGGTAGATTAACAGATAAAGTCATTTTCATATGTGGCAGATGTACAAGAACAATAAGCTCTAAGAGCACACAGGACTTCGATTCTCTCAAATGCCCAGGAGGCTCTCTTAAACAAAAATATAGAAAATAATTCACTACTACCACCACCACCACCATCCCCACTACCATTACTACCACCACCACTGATACTACATACACATATCTTTAAAAGTACACTGTCTTTCTATTTGATAAATTTCTTTATTTTAGGGAATGTTGTTGAGATTAAATTTAACATTTAGTGATGAATAATGAAAATATATTTCTAACATGGTATAGAAGGCAGTGATCTGGCAGAATTGTTTAATACATTGAATAAAATGCTCAGTTGCATTTCTTGAGGTTGTAGATAGTTTTTGTTACTTACGTGACCAAATTAGCAATGGTAGAGGATGCGCTGAAAGTATTTGTTTCCAGAATAAGAATAAGGTGGAGGAAATGCAGAGAGCTATTAACTCTGTTAGCGACAAAAGGACTCTCTCTCAGAGTGAAAGGCAGACTACTCTGAATGCAGAAGACGTGCGTAGACTGGAGAGAAATGAAGGTAGTATACTCTGTTGGATGTGCAACATCAGTGCACATGTGCAGCAAAGTGCAAATATATTGAGAGAAATGTTGGGCATAAGAGGAATCAAATGTAGCATGCAAGAGAGAAGACTACATTGGTTTGGATATGTGATCCATATGAACGAAGACAGTTGTATAAAGAAGTGCCAATCACTGATTGGAAGAGGGAGACCCAAGAAGATATGGGATGAAGTGGTAAGGACTGATCTCTGGAAGCTGGGCCTCAGAGAGGAAATGACAATGGACTGAGATGTCTGATGATATGAAGTTCTTGAGAAGACCCACCCACATCAATGAAACTGAAGCACTGTGTCCCACCTGCACTTAACAAGGAAATTTCTCAAACACCCTGCCACAACAAACCAAACTACTTCCCTACATTTCTTCTCTTCCTTGCATTTCCACTTCATGCATTATGCTTACCTCCCACTACTCACCAATCTTGTCCTCTTGGCCCTGACTCACTGTATCATTGCTATCTGCTAGCCCCCTACCTGTGTGTTCCACTCACACATAACAAGAAGACTTTTCCCTCACCCTACCCCAACAAACCAATCTACATCTCTTCTCTTCCTCACGTTTCTTCCTTCATACACTATGCTTACCTCTCACTCCCCAATCTCGTCCTCACAGCACTGTTCCTCTGTATCATAGCTATCCAGTAGCCCTCACCACCACCACCACCACCATCACACACACACACACACACTTTATATATACCCTGGTTTTCACTACTCACTTCCCAGTCCCTCCACAATCTCTAATCACACTTCTTTTGCCATATCCTGCCACTTATATTATGATGTTCAAACCTCAAGGGTTCCTTTTACTCAACCATTCCATTTATATTCTGATCCCTGTCCCTTGTGAGTATTCCTGGCACATTACCACCATCTCAACCCCACTATCTCCCACTCCCCCTCTCCCCCTCTCCCCCTCTCCCCCTATCACCCCTCTCTCTCTTTCTCTCCTTCTCTTGCACCTCCCTCAGGTTGAGTAACCATGTATTTCCTTTGCAGCAGCACACTTGTTTCTGTCTTCATTCCTGATCTCTCTCTCTCTCTCTCGCTCTCCACCAGGCTCCAATCTGATCTGGCAGAGTTTCTACAGCTGGATGCCCTTCCTAACGCCAACCACTCCGAGAGTGTAGTGGTTGCTTTTACGTGCCACTGGCACGAAGGCCAGTCAGGCGGGTACTGGCAATGGCTACACTCAAAATGGTGTTTTTTACATGCCATCTATGCTGACATGGGTGGGATGGTTTGGCAGGAGCCGGCCAGGCAGAAGCCTGCACCAGACTTCTGTGACTGTTTTGGCAGGATTTTTACAGCTGAATGCCTATCCTAACACCAGCCACTCAGTTGAGTAGTTTTATGTGGTACAAGTACGGATGAAGTCAGTATTGGCAAAGTTTTTACTGCTGGATGCCCTTCCAAACACCAACCACTTTACAGTCTGGACTGGATGTTTTTCAAGTGGCACCTGCACTGACAGGGTCACTAAGTACTTGCAAGACAAAAAGAAAAATTCTTTTGTATGGAGAAGGTACATTGGAGGAAGTGATCTTGTGTCAGATGAGGAAAAGTTATAGTGAGACAGAGAGAGAGAAGCAGGTATCTTGCTGTAGAGGAGGTACAAGGTTATCCAGCCAGATAATTGTCACATTTAGTGACATTTGTATATACTTATATATATATATATATATATATATATATATATATATATATATATATATACATACATACATACATACATACAAACATACACATATATATATTTGAAACTCTATGAATATTACTTAATAGTTTTTGAAGTGTTAAAGTGATGTTTAAAAAAAAAATTTTCTTTAATGTTATGAAATCTGTTATGAGGGTGTTAATATATACAAATGATTTTTTTTTTTTTTAGTTTCTGCCCCAGCGCTATAGTAGAAGACATTTGCCCCCAGTGCTATGCAGTGGGCCTGAACCCAAAACCAAAACCACGTAGTTCGGAAGAAAGCTTTTAACCATACAGTTACACCCACATGTGCACACACGCACGCACTGATATACATTCATATATACGTATATATATATGTATACGCACATGGTTTTTTTTTTCTCATTAAGGAATAATCATATTTTTCACATTAAATCTGTAACACCATGCTCTCTCCCCCCCTCTCTCTCTCTCTCTCTCATTCAAAGTGTCATCAGAATTGGCAAACATAATGCAGTCTTGTTACTATGACTAGTCACCATGTCTCTCTGCTTTCCAACATGCTTTTCCAACCTAATCAGTACCCCTGCTGAGTTGATACTGCAGACAACCAAACTTTCTGTCAAATTCAGTTGAAGTGACTTCCTCTTTTTCTGCATTTCCACATTCCTCTAAAGCTGTTTTTTCACTACTTTTTCAATATTCATTTATATATTTCTTTTAAAAATATCTAATCAATAAGCTTTCTCTTAATCTGATATCACCCTGGAAGAATCCATTTTTTCTTTCTTTTCTTATTTCTTATTTTCTTTAAGTAGTTTCTTTTTTCTTTCTTTGCATTTTTGAGGACTAAATATAACTAGATAAGAAATTAAATTAGAAAAAGTTATACAACCTAAATTTCACCAATGTTGTTGATTCTTAAAAATCCCCTAAATTATTATTCCAAATTACATATATAATATGTATTTGTATATGTGTATATATGTGTGCATGTGTGTTGGTGGTAAGGGTTAAGTATATTAAACATCATATATTTTTATGAATGCTCTTCATTTTGATTTTAAAATGTTGTTTATGAATCTGTAATGTTTAATGTGCTTATTTTCAATTATTACACAAATATGTGTATGTATATATGCATATATGTATACATGTATGTATGCATATGTGTGTATACATAGACATATATATGTGTGTGTGTGTGTGACATCTATTTCTGTCTCTTTCTCTTTCTTTGCCTCTCTTTTGTCTTCTTCCCTATCTCTTTCTTTCTCTTTCCCTCCTGTTCTAACTTTCTGTCTATCCTTCTCTTGTCTCCAGTCGTACAGAACATTTTCATTTTTCTTTGCATTACCCCACATCTGCCTTTCCGGTAGTTTAATGAAATCATTTTATGGTTGCATTTGTGCATGTACTGCACATGAAGTTCCTTTTCTCTCCTTGTATGCTTGTAATTCCATTGCACTTTCTATGCACTCAACTACATATACTGGCTACACAGTATAGAGTTCCTTCTTGTTTATTTCATTTCCTGCATATCAAGCATCACTACTTCCCATATGGCAGGATTTTATTTTGTCTTTTCTCAGTTACTTTTAATGTTCTTCATTTTACACATTGCTTCCATGTTTGGAATATCTCTTCTGACTCTTCAGCTGATTCAACTCTGCTAACTAGATCATCAGCAAACAGAAGTTCACATGAACAAGAAGTCTTGAACTCTTGAACTCTTTATAGAGAGATATAAACAGAAAAAGATTGTAAGCAGAACCTTGATGAACACCTACCTGCACGCTAACTTAGTCACTAAGCTCATTGATAACTCTCACTTTGCTAATAGTACCTCTGTAGTGCATGGATTGACCAGAATCTTCAAGCCATCCATCTAAACTCAGTTTTCTTAACTTGTAGTTAAGAAGTTAAGAAAACTGAGTTTAGATGGATGGCTTGAAGATGTTGGTCAATCCATGCACTACAGAGGTACTATCAGCAAAGTGAGAGTTATCAATGAGCTTAGTGACTAAGTTAGCATGCAGGTAGGTGTACATCAAGGTTCTGCTTACAATCCTCTGAATGTGGTACTCTATCAAAGACATCTCCAGATCAACAAAAGTTGACTTTATGGTTTGCTTTTGGTAGCTTTTGGTTTGCTCCTGTAGCTGACTCCCAAAAAAGATTGCAATGGTGGTTCCACATTCTTGCCCAAATTGAAATTAAACCTTATCTAAACTAACTCACTTTGATAAACTTTATGACAACTCTTCTTGCCATTTACCAATTTGATGATTTGATAGCTCTATATGAGTTTCTTTATAGATTATCTCCTTTAGCCTTGTTTCATGCTGATTGCTAGCTTTACTGCTATGCCAATTCTAGAAAACATGACAGCCTCATACTTTTGCTGGAAACATTAGAAAACATGTCAAAATATGTAAAATGAAGTGAGAAGTGATCCCCAACCCATTTAAGAGAGTGATAACTCTGAATAAGAACTGACTTGGATCATAACAACTCATCTTCCATACAGCAATGATGATGATGATGATGACAGTGACGACAATGACAACGATGAAGACAATGACGACGGTGACAACAATGATGACAATGACGACGACGATAATGATGACTGTGTTGTATTTCTATGTTTGCATGGGCTAGCACATGCCTGAGTGCCACCTGAAGCTAAACAAGAAAAACAACAACAAATCTTACTAGAATCAAGTCTGGCCAAATGATTAATAAAGTTCCTTTCACAATTATAAGATCATAAATTCATTCTTGATTGGGACCACCTTTTACAGATGTTTTCTATCACTTAGCTGATAGCCTTGAGTCAACACAAGCCTTTTGGTTTAAGCTGAGTAAACCAAAACAGCTTGAAAATCCATTACAGATTGATTATATCTGTAATTCAAAAGGTCACTATTTCACATACTTTAACATATAGGTGTAGGAGTGGCTATGTGGTAAGTAGCTTGCTTACGGACCACATGGTTCCGGGTTCAGTCCCACTGCGTGACACCCTGAGCAATTGTCTTCTACTATAGCCTCAGGCCGACCGAAGCCTTGTGAGTGGATTTGGTAGATAGAAACTGAAAGAAGCCCGTCGTAATATGTATATATATGTATGTATACGTGTGTGTATATGTTTGTGTGTCTGTGTTTGTCCCCCACCCCACCCAACATCACTTGACAACCGATGCTGGTGTATTTACATCCCCGTAACTTAGCGGTTTGGCAAAAGAGACCGATAGAATAAGTACTAGGCTTACAAAGAATAAGTCCTGGGGTCGGTTTGCTCGACTAAAGGTGGTGCTCCAGCATAGCCACAGTCAAATGACTGAAACAAGTAAAAGAGTAAAAGAGTAATACTGTTTCTGTCAGGGGATTGCATTAAGTATACCAGTGTCTATGGAGTAGAGTCATTAGTGCAGAGTCATTAGTGCAGAGTCATTAGTGCAGAGTCATTAGTGCAGAGTCATTAGTGCAGAGTCATTAGTGCAGAGTCATTAGTGCTTCATTCAAGACTACATATTGGCATTTGTTTTGATTCTTTATGTTCTGAGTTCAAATTCTGCTGAGGTCAACTTTGCTTTTTGTCCTTTTGAGGTCAATAAAATAAGTACCAGCTGATTACTCTTTTACTCTTTTACTAGTTACAGTCATTTGACTGTGGCCATGCTGGAGCACTGCCTTTAGTCAACCAATTGACTTCAGGACTTATTCTTTGCAAGCCTAGTACTTATCCTATCGGTCTCTTTTGCCGAACCGCTAAGTTACGGGGATGTAAACACACCAGCATCGGTTGTCAAGTGATGTTGGGGGGGGGGGGGGACAAACACAGACACACAAACACACATACACATATATACATATACATATATACGGTGGGCTTCTTTTCAGTTTCTGTCTACCAAATCCACTCACAAGGCTTTGGTTGGCCCGAGGCTATAGTAGAAGACACTTGCCCAAGGTGCCACGCAGTGGGACAGAGCCCAGAACCATGTGGTTGCTAAGCAAGCTACTTACCACACAGCCACTCCTTCTCCAAAATGATTTACTTCCTTCTCCAAATGATTCACCTCCTTCTCCAAAATTGCAGGCCTTGTACCAGAATTTGAAACCATTCAATGATTAAGTAGCTCAGATGACAGGAGATCTGGAATATATAGAGTCACCACTTTTCAAGGCTGACCATGCATCTACACATTTATATGTAGGCCTGGGCTAGATCTTTTGCAGAAGGCTGACAGTTGTTTATGCATTCGATTCTCTCTCCATGTCATCAATATTCATCCAAGAGAAAAGTCATCAACTTAGACCGATATGGTTTAGCACCAGGATCATTACAAGCATTGCTGACAGAACACAAAGCACCAGATCAGATACCACAAGGAATCTTGCACGACCAAGTCCACCAGCCTACTACCTGAGATTGGTAATTGGTACATTTTTATCAACCCCCTAAAGGATGAAAAGCAAAGTCGACCTTGGCAGAATTTGAACTCAAAGTGCAGGGAACCATAAAACATTTTGCTCCAGTGTGCTAATGACTCAGCCAGTTCATCGCAAATAACTGGAATACTCATGACTGAAACCAACAGGAGATCTGTTTATGTACAACCAAGATATCATATGTCCAGTATAAACTGCTACAGTTATTACATCATTTCATAGCGTTTGTATATCATGGATGTTAGATGAGGGAATGGTGAAAAACTAATGCTGTTGCTACTATGATAGCAGCTGTTATACTATTTGTTTATCAAGTATGAGCAAATGGTGCGTGCATGTGTGTGTGTGTGTGTGTGTGTGTGTGTGTGTGTGTGTGTGTGTGTCTGTCTGTCTGTCTTTGTGCTACATAACTGTTGCTGCTGCTCTTGCAACTAATACTACTGTTGCTGCTGTTTGTGTACCAAGTAACATTTAAAAACATAAAAAAAAAATGCAAAGGATGCTAATGTTGTTGTTATTACCACTCCGCCAGAATATGGAGGAAGAAGAAGAGGAGGAAGAAGGGATAGCAATGACAAGGACAATGATGATGACAATGAGGATGACAATGATAATGATGATAATGATGATGGTGGTGGTGGTGGTGGTGATAGTGATGACTACGATGATAATGATGACCACAATGACAATGATGAAGACAATGATGATGAGGAGAGGAGGGGTAAGAGGATTGGGAAGAAGTAGAAGAGGAAGAGGAGGAAGGAGAACAACCATGAAGAGAAGCAGGAGAAGGAAGAGGATAACAGCAAAAAGAAACAGCAGGAGGACATCAGTGAAGAGAAGTAGGAGGAGGGGGGAAGAGGAGAATGCGGAAGAGGAAAAAGGCAGTAACAGATGTGATGACAATTACAATGGCAGCAACAACAACAACAACGACGACGATGATGATGATGATGATCATGATGATCATGATGATCATGATGATGAGAATGGCCGACTGTATCTTTGTGTATTCCTGGAAGAAATAACATTCAATAATTTTTTGTAACTGATAAGAAGAAAATGATTTTTTTATCATCTCTTCAAATTAAGATTGGTTTAATTTATATTTGTTAAGGTCATGGATACAGAAAATTGCAGAGGATTTCAATATCTGTCAGAAATATTTCCAAAATTAAGTGCTCTAAAAATTGATAGAACTTCAAATCTTGGATGCATTAAAGGTTAAAAAATTTTATGAAACTCTGGTGTCATTTTTGCATGCTTTCAAATGGGCCCATCTTTAGAAACTACAGGTCCCCTTCTGTTCAAAGTGGAGTTGAGAATCTGATTAAGACTTTCAAAAATACAGGTTGTTTTATTTCCCCTGAATTACACTTTATATATTCACATTTAAATATTTTTACTGAAAATTTTGGTATAGTCAGGAATGAACAAGGAGAGGTATTTTAGCAGGATACAAAAAAATCTGTGGAAGCTTGCAAGTAATGACTCTGGAATGAAAATGATTTACCATTGTCAATCGTACACTCCCACTATATTTCCACTTATTTCACGAGTTCTGATTTATCAATCAACTACCAAAGATTTCAAGAAATAGAAAAAAAACGAATAATGTTGAAAACTTGAGAAAATATAGTAATTTTCATTTTTTTAAACATTTTTGCAGAACATTCATTTTATGTAGTATACATCAATTGTTCTAATTTACCACTCAAAAATGCTTTCAGGAAAATATTTCTTCTTGATAAAAAAAGAAAATAGTAAAAGAATAAAATGTAAAAATGTTTAACAAAAATTTTCTTGTATTATTTTATATGGAAACTGATTATTTAGAGTAAATAACCTTGTAAATAAGTTTGTTTATTTAGTACATACAAAAAACTGGTTGAGGGGATAAAGAAACGGCCTACAAACACATAGTTCCTGAGTTCATTTCTGTTTTGTTTTATTCAGTGCAATGAACTCTAGATTATTTATCTTCTGACGATGTTATTTGTAATGGTCTTACATCATATCCCAAAAGACCTTTGTTTTTCAACCCGTTTGTTAAAGCACTGTGACTTGTAAAAGAATTTTCAAGTTTTTGAGTCTCACAGAGATGACAAAGGATTAAACTAATTAATTGAAATGCTGTGCAAGTAAACACCTCCATCAAATGAAATGGATATTAAAACAGATATGTATGCACATGTATGTGTGTCTATATGTACATACACACACACGCATGCATACTTATGCACGCACACACACACAAACACACACAAATATAAGTATGTATAACTGTTGTGATCTCCAGCATTCTTCAGGTGCCTGCCATATTTGGTAATGTTCATTTATTCATTAGTTTAATGTCATTTTTTTCCATGCTAACATGGCCAAGATGAGCATATATTGAGGCATTGTTTTCACCAAGATACTCTACCAGTCATTAACCTTCACCTGTTTTATAGCCCAACAACATGTCATTGGGCTACCTTGTCCAGCCACATGTCAATATTTGCTCTTAACACAGTGCAGCCTGATTACTTGAGAGGTTCTCTGTTATGTTTTACAGTATCTTATAGATGTTGCTCTTCATACACACTCGTATGTACAATGCTAAAATGCAATAAAATCACTTAATGAAATGATTGTAGCAATACCATATAATGCATTCATTTGTTTTTATTCATCACCATTATCATTTAATGTCCATTGTCCATGCTGGCAAGGGGATAGACAGTTTGACCAGAGCTGGCAAGCAGGGGAACTGTACCAGAATCCAATCTGATCTGCCATGGTCTCTACAGCTGGATACTCTTCTTAACACTAGCCAGTGTGTACTGGGTGCTTTTACATGGCACCACACGGGCGTTTTTACATAACACTGCAAGGCCACTTTTACATGGCACTACCACAAGTGCTTTTTATGTGACACTGGCACAGGACTCTTACAGGTCAATCCTCACCACTGTGGTGACCAGTCTTAACATTTCTGCTGTAGAGTACAAGCCTTCTTGAGTACAGCAAGGTGCCAGGCATCTTGGTCTTTTGTCATCTCGGCTGAAAGTTTCAGTGTCCTGTGGTTGTTCTTCAGCACTTTGTCCCATGTCTTCCTGGGTCTCCCACTTCCCTGTGTTCCATCTACTTTGAGAGATTGGTACTTCTTTATGGAACTGTTGGCTTCGATCCACATTGCATGACCAAACCAGTGCAGTCTTCTCTCTTGCACACAGCAACTAATTCCTCTTAAGCCTAACTACTCACAAAGTACTAGCATTCTGTCGAACATTACACATCTAGTGGATCATACTAGTCTCATTGCTTTATAGCCTTTGCATGTCTTCTGTATTCAGTGCCCATGTCTCGCTGTCAGGTAGAATTGCTGTCTATCTACATGCACCATATAATCTTCCTTTCACTCAGAGATAGAAACCTTTCATAGCCAACAGGGCTAACAGCTCTCTGAATTTCCTCCATCCTATACATATTCTAGTTGTCACACTCTCTGTGCATCCTCCTTCTCTACCAATTTGGTTCATTAGGTAGCAGAAATTATCTACTATCTCTACTGTGGTCAATGAGGAGAGTAATTGGTGCTCTCAGAAGTATCAGCACTCAACTACCAACGTGGCTCAAAACGATTGGTACAAATGTAAAGACAGAACACCTACAAAAACCAGAATTACTTGGAATGGTAAGAATTCTTCACAAGGTTCTTAAAGCATGATCAGTAAACAAGTGTCACTTTAGTCTGCTAGCTGAGGACAGCTGACACTTTCCATCATACCCAGCAAAATAAGCTAAGAGTTTTCATCAAACGATAATGATAATAAAGTATACACCCTAATTCTCATTACATAATTAATTGCTCTGCAGCAGAATGGGATAGTGATTAAGTGTTAAGGGGATGGACATGACTTCAGTCCATGAATAGATCTCTCTCTTTCTCTCTCTCTCTCTCTCTCTTTCTCTCCAATATGCATACATATGCACACTCATACACATTATATATAAATATATATATATATATATATATATATATATATATATATATATATATATATATATATATATATATATATTGTGTGTGTGTGTGTGTGCACGTGTGCACCTGTGTATACATATTAGATTGAGAGAGAGAGAGAGAGAGAGAGAGAGAGAGAGAGAGAGAGAGAGAGAGAGAGAGTGAGTAACTACTAGCATAAAATCCTCATATCCCCTCATATACTCTGTAGAGTTTAGGTAAGGGGAGATTTTTCCTTTTCTCTGTTCCTTTCACATCTTGCAAGATACTAAGTGACCTCACTGATGCTGCTGGCATGAATAAAAGCACCCAGTACACACTGTAAAATGGTTGGTGTTAGGAAGGGTATCCAGCCATAGAAGCCATACCAGAACTGACACTGGAGTTCGACATGGTGGTGGTGGTCACAATGACGATAAAGATAACTTAGTTATCAGCTTTTTAGCTCATTCACATATCTTTTTAATTCTCTTTGGAATTGTTTCCTTTCATTTACACCACTCTATTATTATTAAGAGAAACGTGAACATCCATTTCATATCTCCAGTTTTCTTTCTCCAGTAAAAAATTTTTGAATTAAATATTTCACACTTGTTATGATTAGCTTATAGTTACCCTTTCTTTAGACAAGACATTATCATCTTTATTTGTCTCAATCTTCCAAACTGAAAACTAAATACTATTGTCTAATTTTTCCTATCTGAAAACTAAAAACTGTTGTTTAATTTTCACTTAAACACCTTATTTAAAACACCTGCTCCAAAAACTTCAATATCTCACTTTTGTGACTCAGACACGGAAAGAAGAAGAAACTGATAGTGGGGTGGAGAGGGAGGGATGATGGAAACATATTTCTAATCCAGATCATGACTCTCTCTCTCTCTCTCTCTCTCTCTCTCTCTCTCTCTCTCTCTCTCTCTCTCTCTCTCTCTTTCTTTCCTCCTACTCTCTCGCAATGCATACTGTTCCTTATCACATTTCTACTGAGATGCCATGAAGACAAATGTGAGCAGGTTAAAAACTATTTCACATATAAAGGCTCAGAGAAATTTGAATGAAATAACTTTGAATGTATGAGCATTGCTAGTGCTAGTTTCAAAGATTCTAAAAATGATACCAGCAGCGGTGGTGGTGGTGGCGGTGGCAGCAGCGACTCTAAGATGCAAAGGAAGAGTGTGAGGTCAGAGGATTTGTCTATTAGTATGGAATAATAATTTCCTTTTTCTATTAGCTTGTAAGTAAAGCAAGATGAGGATGAAGCCCAGTGTCCATAAAAGGCTTCTTTTTCCCATACACTCCTAGATTTAGAGATAAAGATTACTGGGAGATGTTTAATGCTAGGAGATTATTAATACTGCAAAGATTAAATAATTTTTGCAGGTTTACTAGTGATAAAGTAAACATGAACAGAGAGAGGACATCTCAGTGAGGTCTTCTCCTGTGAAAGAAAGTTCAGAGAAGAGAAGTGAAACATAGCATGAAGGAAGTGGAAAAAACAAGTTAGTGGGGCACATTGAATTAATGTTTAGGAAAAGTTGGTTTATGCTGTTGGAAATTCCAGAAAAAGAAATAGTGACTATTGTAGAATTGATTGAAGAAACAGATTAGCTAACAGAATTCATTGGTGGCTTAATCCTTCTTGCGGGGCCTTACAGAGATGACTTTTTCTTGATGTGGTTCAGAATCAGTATTTGAGGAGTGCATTTTTTTTAATGCTAATGCAAAAGAATAAATATCAACATTTCATGTTTTGTGGATGGAAGTGCCTTATCTCCTTGGCTAATGCATTTAACATACATATAGCTATAAAAAGGCACCACAAAGCATAAATAATTCACTGCTGTAAACAGCAACAATATCATCAGTTTCTAACAAAAGCGAAAAGATACAAAGCTATAAATTTTTTGGGAATGATATAGTTAAATATATGGTGTTTATTTTATCAACCCTAGGAGGAGCAGTTCAGTAAAATTACCATGTTTTTCATCTGGTTACAGTACTGAGTTTATCCTTATTTGGGTGTAGCTTAGAGATGTGTATTCTTTACTCTACATACTTTCTTATATGTTATATGAGTTAGGTCTTAAACCAAAGTATGTTCAGAGACATACTTCTTTAGTAAATATATATGCTTGCATAGAAACTGTATTTTGTTTATGATTGATGTATTTTCTAACTCTGGAAAAAAATGCTAGCTTTTGTGAAATCATTTTCATAATGTGTTATAGCCATGAATGATTTATCCAAGCTTCTAAAACTTAATATTTGAAGATAGTATGATTTTAGTTATGTGTTCTTCTTTAGATAGTGAAGATGTAGTGTTTGTATTTTCTTTTATGGTGTAAAGTGTCTGTGTTCTCTGGTAGTTTTAAGGGAGCCTATGATGGTAACCTCTAATTGCATGTTTATGCTTCTTCAGGAAGCCACAATCAAGATGTATCTCATAATGCTGTGCCATGATTCTCTGTCTTTCATTAGTTTTGGGAGAGTTTTAATTTCATGTAGTGGGTCTCTGCCTATAACATCAATGTGATTGAGTGATCCTCATTCTCTGTTAGAGTGCTGAAGTCTTCAGAATATGATAATCTGATACAACCTGTTTCTAGCACAATGGTAAAGGCCAACAAAGCTTATCCTGTGTTGAGTAACAATAGTAGAGATGGGCAGAGAGTGTCCATAAATCCACTCTTTGATCTTATGATCAGACCCACAAGACGTTTTGAGCTCTCATGAGAAGTCTGGTTATGTACCATCAAAGCAACCTTTAAGTTGCTTCACCCTAGTCCTGTTTCCAGCTCTATAGAGAAAAATACTCTCTACACAAACCCTGAAGAAGGTAATCCCCATTAATTTTTAAATACCCATTTGCCAAATGTTCTGAAGCATGTTACAGGCATTTCATACTAATCCTTTGTGTCTAAGGAAGATTTTCTTGTTATCAGTAGCATAAGACCTAAGTTCCTTCAAGTCACTGACCTTCAGTTGTGGACTAATGTTGGGACAAACTAGTTGGTAGCTTTCATCTTCATTGATGGTCATATAGTCAGTATTCTTAGCACTGATAAACAGACTCACTTTGACTGTAGCATTCAGAAAGGATGTTAACAAGTCTTTCTCATCACACAATCAGTGAGCATAGTCAAAATCAGAGAAATACATGTTCTATTGATATCTTAATGGGTCACTCATTAAGGACCATGAAACATTTTAATTTCATCAATATATGAAAGGTGCCAGCACCACATAAAAGCACCCAGTACACCCTGTGAAGTAGTTGGCATTAGGAAGGGCTTCTAGCCATAAAAAAAAATGCCAGAACAGATGACTGTCAAACTGTCAAACTGTCTAACTTATGCCAGCATGGAAAATAGACGCTAAATGATGATGATGATGTGCTGAAATGGCAGAACACTTAACATGCTGCACAAAATTCTTAGCAGCATTTTCTGTGGCTTTATAATTCTGAGTTCAAATTCTATCAAGGTTGACTTTGCCTTTCATTCTATCAAGGTCAAGAAAATAAGAACCAGCTGAACACTGGGATCAATGTAATCAACTTGATCCCACCCCTAAAATTCTAGGCCTTGTGTCTTTAGTAGAAAGAAATTTCATAAATGCATCTCCTTGATGAATTCCAGTTCAATGCATGCATAAATTACAGAGGCTGATCATATATTTCCTCAGGGAACTTATTTATAACCAGCTGCAGGGATGATGGTGTGTGTGGGCAGGGGGAAATAGTACTGAGAGTTAAGTGATTTTAATTTGGACATAGTGTAGAAGCAGAAGTAATACTTGTCCAGTTCTTGTCCAGCTGCTGCCTCATATTTTTCAAGATGGCAGAAAGAATTCAAAATGGCAAACAATTTCTTTGTAGAACAATAGAAATGACTTGCCAAAGTATTTTGTCATAACTGAATTGTTAATGAAGATTAATAAGAATGGTGGTGGTGTTGGTGGTGGTGTTGGTGGTGGTGTTGGTGGTGGTGGTGGTGGTGGTGGTGGTGGTGGTGGTGGTGATTGGTGGTGGTGGTGGTGGTGGTGGTGGTGTTGGTGGTGGTGATTGGTGGTGGTGGTGGTGGTGGTGATTGGTGGTGGTGATTGGCGGTGGTGGTGGTGGTGATTGGTGGTGGTGGTGGTGTTGGTGGTGGTGATTGGTGGTGGTGGTGGTGGTGGTGGTGATTGGTGGTGGTGATTGGCGGTGGTGGTGATGAGGATGATGATGGTGTTGTTGGAGGTGGTAGCAATGGTGATGGTGACAGTGACGACGATGATGATAACAACAACAACAACGACAATTAAGATGATGATAGTAATGGTGGTGATGATGGTGACAACAACTCAATAATAACAACAGCAATGATGATGACTACAACGACAACAATGACGACAATAAAAACGATGACAACAAAAAAAGACAAGCTGGAGGAGGTGTTTAGCAGCAAGTAATAGCAACGAATTATAATAGAAACTAAGCAACCACTGGAAATATAGATCAGTAGCAACATCTGCTAAGATTATCTTATTTATAGAGGGCAGAGTGAAGACTGAAGATGAAAATGATGGGTAAACAAAACTATTTTATAATATAGATAACACAGCAACTATTCTTGCTATATCTAATTTGATGCCGAGAGAATTTCATACTGTTTGTGCTTGACCATTCTTGCGAATGAATGTAAAAGATATTTTCAATAATATACATCATCGTCTTCATTATCATCATCGTTTAACATCCGCTTTCCATGCTAGCATGGATTGGGCGATTTGACTGAGGGCTGACGAACCAGAAGGCTGCACCAGGCTCCAATCTCATCTGGCAGAGTTTCTACAGCTGGATGCCCTTCCTAACGCCAACCACTCCGAGAGTGTAGTGGGTGCTTTTACATGCCACCGTATAAATGTCTATGTACGTGTTTGCATATATTTGCCAACTAAGTATGGTGTCCTATATAGGACAGTACTACTAAAGTTTATAGCCCCAGGAAGACATCTCCCAGCTGGCTAACAAAACACATTGGGTCCAATTAGTATTTATGAGGCGAGGTCATCGCTCCCAGCTCTAGCCTTACATAAGTTGCTAGAAAAATATATAATAATTTGCGAGTGGAATGAGCCCCGCTGGTGATTAACACACGCTGAGGATGGGTAACCACCCAGAAACTCAAGTCCATGTGTATCACGTAAGGCTAGAGATGAGAGTGATGACCTCGCCTCGCAAATACTAATCAGACAGAATGTGTGTCATTAGCAAGTTGGAGGAGACATCTTCCTGGGGCTATAAACATCAGTAGCACTGTTCTGTATAGGATGCCACACTTAGTTGGCAAATATTTGTTACGGTATATATATATATATATATATATATATATATATATATATATATATATATATATATATATACATATATATGCACACACACACTCACACATACATACATACATATATATATATGTGTGTGTGTGAATGTGTTACAGTTTCATGTAAGTGATGTCTTTTGCTTCCAATCTTCCAAGACATGTCTAGTCATGGAGAAATATCGGCTTACTTGGAAATAGATGAGGGTTGGCAACAACAAAGACATCCAGTCAGAGGAAAATCTGCCTCAACAAATTCTATCCAAACCATATGAATACCTGCTGTCTCCACTAATCACCTCCTTTCTCTGCCTTCTCTCCCCGGTGTTGTTTTTCACCATTAACACCTCACTTATCTGCTATCACCTTCAATGTCTCACATATTTGCCCCAACTTCCATCCCTGAGTCTCTCCTATACTTCTCTCCATCACTTGCTATGGTTACCTCTATTCTTCCCCCACTCACCTAGTCCAAAACCTCTGTATAACCTCACTTATTCTCCACCCCAAGTCTTTCGAGTGCTTGTCCCTGCACATCTTCATCATCATCTCTCTCACTATCAGCCTCTTGATCTTACTCTCTAACTCACACACTTTTCTTTTCCAACTGGGGTATCCATGTATCTGCTGCACAGCAAGACATCTATCTCTGTCCCTCGATACCTTTGATGGTACAAAGCAACCTCCAACTTCAATACTACTCCTCTCGCTAGTTGAAGGGTTTTCGACATGCAAAGTACTTAGTGACCCTGCTAGTGATGGTGCCACTAAAAAAGCACTGATGCTGGGCCCTCGTAAAAAGCACCCAGCACACTCTATAAAGTGGTTGACATTAAGAAGGGCATCAAGCTGTAGAAACCAAGCCAAAACAGACAATGAAGACTGGTACAGCTCTTGACCTTGCCAACTCCTGTCAAACCATCTGATCCATGCCAGAATGGGAAACAGATGTTAAATGATGATGATGATGATGAAGATGATGATGATGATAATAATGATGATGATGATTCACACACAGACACCCACACACACACACACACATACAGGGTGTCCCAAAAGTCACTGATGGGTTTCTATTTTTAATAACTTCCTTAACTTTAAAAATAAATGCATAAAATTTTGATAGTATATAAAGAACATAATGGACATTAATATGCATAAGTCAAATTTTGCAGCACCACTACATCACATATGAAAAATCACATCGCTTAAATGGCAACCATTTTCCGCTTCACACACCTGTGCTCATTCCAAAACTTGCACCATAACACCCTCAAGAGTTTCAAACTTCTCTGATTTCTCAGTTGATGTTCTCCTTCAGTTGCACCAGGGTCTCCAGTTTGTTGACATAAACCCTCTCTTTCAGGTATTCCCACAAGAAAAAATTTGGGCATGACAAAATATTGAGTTAATATCTATAGTTTAATGAAGGCAGCAAGCTGGAAGAATTGTTAATGCTCTGGAAAAAATGCTTAGCAGTATTTCACTTATCTTTACATTCAGAGTTCAAATTCTGCCAAGGTCGACTTTGCCTTTTATCTTTTCAGGGTCGATAAAATAAGTACCAGTTGAATACTGGGGTTGATCTAATCGACTTAACCCACTCTCCCGACATGACTGGCCTTGTGCCAGAATTTGAAGTCACTAGCTTCATTTGTATTTGAGCAACATCTTAAAAAGACTTATTTTCAAATTTCTCAACATTTCAAATGAAACAAGACATATTTACACATGCATATGCATACATATACATGTGTGTGTGTGTGTGTGTGTGTAACGTATGTAAGCATGTATACGTATGTAATATTGTATAGGAACTGTACATATGTGCGCATGTGTGTGCACATATGTATATATTATGCCAGTACCACCTGACTAGCCCTCATGCTGGTGGCACGTAAAAGCACCCACTACACTCTCAGAATGGTTGGCATCAGGAAGGGCACCCACCTGTAGAAACTCTGCCAGATCAGATTGGAGTCTGTTGCAGCCATCCAGTTCACCAGTCCTCAGTCAAATCATCCAACCCATGCTAGCATGGAAAGCAGACATTATACGATGATGATGATGATACTTATATACTGTGTGTGTGTATGTGTGGAGTATGTGTGTATGTGTGTGTAAGCATTCATGGAAATGTTACCATAATGTGGAATTGCATAATGAGAAATACAAGGTCTGATCAATAAGTATCCGGACTGTTGCCATAGTAACAATGCTAAAGCATGCAGTGAAGTCGCTTGGCACAGATTGATCTTAAACTCTGCTGTGCATGAGTACTACACTTCAACATTCAAGCTGACTTCTACTGTTTACAGCAGTGCTTGGAAGGAAGGTATATGAGCTGCACATAAGTGTGTGAGTGGTTCAGTTGTTTCCAAGATGGCCGAAAAAATGTTGATATTGACAAACGTTCTGGTAGACCAACGACCAACAGAACTGAGAAAAACATCGCAGATGTGCATGCGACTCTGAGGGGAAATCATTGAATCATTATTCATGAGTTATGAGAGGATGTGCAGATTAGTTACACTTCAGTTCAGTCCATTATCACTGAAGATTTGGATATGAGATGCGTGTCTGCCAAGTTTGTACCAAAACTGCTTTCAGCTACCCAAAAGGACACTTGGGATTCAGTTGCACAAGATCTCCTTGATTGCATCAAGAATGAGGAAAATGTTTTGAAAACTTTGCGTAGGCCCCTGCGCAGTTATCACCAAGCTTCTGGCAAAGTTTAATGCAAATTCTCTGCTCAACTTTCTCTGTCATGGTCAATGTGATGATCACACGCTACACACCTTCCTTCCAAGCAATGCTGTAAATAACAGAAGTCAGCTAGAATGTTAAAATTTAGTGTGCATGCACAGCAGAGTTCAAGGTCAATCTGTGCTGAACGACTTTACTCTGTATTCGTTAGCTTTGTTACTATGGCAACAGTCCGGATACTTATTGATCAGACTATGTACATTTCTCCATTAGCCTCCATATTACACAGAAATCAATGCTTTAAAAGGTTTCACGTTATAAAAATCCACATTACACCATTTTTTGTTTTTCTATAACACTGAGGGATGTCTGTACATTGTTCTGTCAGAGAGATTGCTTTAACCTACTGCTTATCAAATGAAACTATTCATTGTAAATAACAAGCTGGTAGACAAAGCTCTTATAATGGTAAATGTATCTTCTTTTAATTCTCCCTTTTTATGTTGACTAATACATTTGTATTCCACTTTTATAGTTGATCCAATGAGGGATCTTTCATGGGGGTCACTAGAAATAGTAATTAAACCATGCTACATGTTTTAAAAATTTAAAGGTGTGCTGGTTAATGTAGGCCTGGTTACACTATTTCTAAAAAAATTAGTTATGGTTAAAATGTCCTTGATCGTAGGTCTCTTCAGTCAAGGCTGACGTCAAGGCTAAACAACATCAGTAACAAACAACAATAACAATAACAATAGCAACAACAACAACAGCAGCATTATGAATGACTTCCACAATAATTCACCTTCTAATCTAATCTGATACAGCTATTATGTTTCTGTTTCCTTGGCTTTCAAAAATGAATTCAACTTTACATGTTAATGCAATGTTGACATAAAACAACATCTGCTTTCTGATTTGTCGATGTCAAAATATTGACGAAAGTAATATGTGTTATTGTGTGTGTGTGCACATATGTGTGTGCATGCACACAAGCTTATCTGCAACATCTAGGGAATTTTTTTCTCTTTTTTAACTGATTCTTGGTGATATTTTCAAAAAATGCCTGGCTTCCTGTTGCTATTTCTGATAATTTTATCCAACTTCTTCCTTCATTCATTTTCTGTGTGTTTATATATATATATATATATATATATATATATATATATATGTGTGTGTGTGTGTGTGTGTGTGTGTGTGTGTATATGTATGTATATGTATATATATATTGTTATTGTTATTTTTATAAGTTTTACTGATGTTATATTATCACGTGGAATTTAATCAAGGCCTCATTTATATTTCTTTTTCTTAATAATTTCATGACAATTTGTTAATGTGTGCTTCAGATTACTATTCCCATCTGCTAAGTAGACACTTACCTATATTGGAATATTCCCACATTTTCCAGTTATATTGGTAGAGATTCAACTTCATAAACAAAATTATTGATAATTTTGTAACCACTAATAATAACATAATGATTAATAGCATTATCTTTAACAAAATTATCAGTTATCATAAAACCGTTAATGGTTTCTGCCTGCAGAGCCTCACAAGAAGGGAGAAGTGCTAAAAATCTGAAAATATATATTGTTTAGTAGACATGTCCAACCCATGCAAGCACGCAAACAGATGGCTGCTAGAATGTTGATGATAATGAGGATATTATAATGACAATGATGAAGAGGAAGAGGTGGAAGAAGAAGGAAAAGAATGATGAAGATCATGACTGATAAAAATCATGACTGATAAAAATGACGACTTCCTTTAATAAGGATGGTAGGAACGATTACAATAAAAATATAATGTCTTTTATCCTTTATCTTTTATGTGTTTCAGTCATTAGACTGTGGCCTTGCTGGGGCATGGCCTTGAAGATCTTTGAGTCAAATGAACCAACCTTTTAGTCAAATGAACTGTTCTTTCATTTCTTAAAGCCTGGTACTTATTGTATCAGCCTCTTTTGCTGAAACTTCTAAGTTATGAGGACGTAAACACACCAACACTGGTTGTCAAGCAGTGGAGTGGAAACAAACACACACACAAAGACATACACAGGTATATATATATGACAGGCTCCTTTCAGTTTCCATCTACAAAATCCCACTTACAAGGCTTTGGTCAACCTGAGAAGACACTTACTTAAGGTGTCACACAGTGAAACTGAACCTGAAACCATGTGGTTGGGAAGCAAGCATCTTACAACACTGCTATGCCTCTCTCTCTCTCTCTCTCTCTCTGTATATATATATATATATATATATATATATATATATATATATATAGATAGATAGATAGATAGATAGATAGATAGATAGATAGATAGATAGATAGATAGATAGATAGATAAATAGATAGATAAATTTATATACACACGCACACACTTGTGATTAGATTTGGTTGATGGAAATTGAAAGAAGTCTGTCATATATATATATATATATATATATATCATCATCATCATCATCGTTTAATGTCCGCTTTCCATGCTAGCATGGGTTGGACGACTTGACTGAGGACTGGTGAAACCGGATGGCAACACCAGGCTCCAATCTAAATTTGGCAGAGTTTCTACAGCTGGATGCCCTTCCTAACGCCAACCACTCAGAGAGTGTAGTAGGTGCTTTTACGTGTCACCTGCACGAAGGCCAGTCAGGCGATACTGGCAACGGCCACGCTCGAAATGGTGTCTTTTATGTGCCACCCGCACAAGCCAGTCCAGGGGCACTGGCAACGATCTCGCTCGAAAATCCTACGGGAGCCAGTCAGGCGGTACTGGCAACGGCCACGCTCAAAATGGTGCATCTCATATGCCACCCACACAAGAGCCAGTCCAGGGGCACTGGCAACGATCTTACTTGGCTTGCTGGGTCTTCTCACGCACAGCACATTTCCAAAGGTCTCGGTCATATATATATATATATATATATATATATATATATATATATATATATATATATATATATATATAATTTAGAGAAAAAGAACCCCACAATTATTTAATTCATCCACGAAAATCCATGATCACATATAGAAAACTTAAGTAAATACACTAAAAAGACCTATACGATTTTTATTATAAGTCTTTTTAGTGTATTTACTAAATAAATTTTTCTATATGTGATTGTGGATTTTTATGGATGAATTAAATAATTGTGGCTTTTTTTTTATCTAAATTATATATTTATATATTATATTTTGTGAAATTTAATTTAATTTTGATAAAGTAAATTGAATTTTTCCCTGTAAATTGGAATTTTTTCTCTAATATATATATATATATGTGGGGGTTGTATATGAGTGTGTGTGTGTTAAATATGGATATGTATGTTGTACATAAATAAATATATACCCATAACCCCCTATACACACACACATACACTCACATACATAAATACTTACATTAATGTATGTGTTTGTGTGTGTGTGTGTGTGTGTAGGTATGTGTGTGCATGCATATATGTGTTTATATGTATGTGTAGAAAACACATGTAAAAAAATGCAAACATATATGTATTCATAACAAGTCTTAAACAGACTCGGATTAGACTTACTAGTAGTTTGATATATAACCAGTACTGACTGCAGATAACTACTATCTCCAGTGTACGAAGTAAGTAGATATACACACATGGATCAATTTAAAAGAACGGTGTGGAGTTAATCACTTCTAACAGGCAATACACAAATATATCTCATGCACTCTAATGTTTCAGCCAGAAAAATAATAAATAATATAAGCTATATATATGTGCGCGTGCTTGTGTGTATGTACATGTGTGTGTATGCGTGTATGAATATAATTTATTGGTCAATTTGTTTAATCTATCTATATAGTTACCTATCTAGTCATCTACCTATCTGTTCATCTGTCAATCTGTCTGTCTGTCTATCTATCCATCAGTCTATCTATTTATCTGTCTGTGTGTCTGTTTGTCTGCCTGTCCATCCATCTGTCCATCTCTCTCTCTCTCTCTCTCTCTATATATATATATATATATATATATATATACATACACACACATCTATGAATTTGTGTTGCAAGACGACTGATGGGAAATTGTGTGTCGAAACAGATTTTGTATTTCACGACAGTCATTTGTTTTCTTTTACCAAAGAAACACGCGCACTATATATTCATTCTTCAGTCATTTATTAATGTTCGTATTCTAACTCATGTCCATTGTCTAGAAATCTTTCGTCACACATCTGTGACCTCTTCAGCGACACCTTCTGCCTTCGTGTGTGCTTTTGCTCCGCATATTTCATTCTGTTCTTCTATGATATGTATCCTTATATGCTCATGCGTTTGCACCTGTGTTAGTGTGTGTGTGTGTGTGTGTGTGTGTGTGTGTGTATGTACGTACGTGTGTGTGTGTGTGTGCATGTGTGTATGTGTGTCATCGTTCTTAGTAGCACTATGACCTTCCCTTCAGCCCTATTTCCTCCCCTGTTGTTGCTGCTGCTGTCCTAGGACCTGAAATTTGGTCCAGTTCCTGTATCTCTCTGTGTTTGTGTGTTCACCCACATTGCTGCAATCGTGATAGTTATTGTTGTTGTTGCTCCTAATGCCATTGTTGTCACTGCTACTGCTGCTATCATTGTTAGTAATATTGTTAATATTGCTGTGGCCGTCTGTGAAGTTACTGTGTGTGTATATGGGTTCACTTCCCATGTTGTTTGTAACCATGCCCTTCATATAAATTTATTTATTTATTTTTATCTATCTCTGTTTCTTATATTATTATCTATTTTTTATTTACCTATCTCTATTTATCACAGGTATGTGCATATGTCTCTTGTGTGTGTATTACCCATTTTGTATCTGTGTTTTATTTTTTCTCTCTCTTCTCCTCTCTTCTGCTTTTAGTTGTCATGTTGTGTGGTGTGGTGGTGGGTGCTATTGTTTCTCTCATATTTTCTATTAAGGCTCCGTCTGTCTATTGCTATGTGTGTAGCCTCTGTGATTTGTTTAAATGTTGTATCAGTTCTATGCATCCATAATACCTTCACTTCTATGCTATTAATCAATCTGCTACGTTCTGCTTGAGCATGTTGGTAGAGTACCAACGAGCCTTTCTCTTCTTTGAGCTTTTGCCAGTGTTCACCTATATGTTCCCCTATGTTGCATGCTGTCTCTCCAATGTAAGTAGTTGTCATATTTCTGCACTGTCCCTCAGTACATCCTAAGCTATACACTATATTCCTAACATTACAGTTAACCCATGGGTTCATTCTACATACAATACAGTTGTATTGTATTATACATACAGACAATGGACATGAGTTAGAATAAGGACAGTAACAAATGAGTAAAGAACAAATACATAGTGCGTGTGTTTATTTGACAAAAAAAAAAGAAAAAGTGATCGTCCTGAAATACAATATATATATGTGTATGTATGTATATATATATATATATATATATATATATATATATATATATATATATATATATATATATATATATATATATATACATACATACATATATATATGTTTGTGGTGGCACATAACAAGCATATTTCGGGTGTATGTACATATGTATATGTACATACTTACATCTATACATATATATATATGCATATGTGGGCACAGGACATCACTGTACATTCCATGTACTCGTACTTTGTATTTTTTTTTTTTTTTGTTGTACATGTTTCGTGACGTCCTGTGCTCACAGTCTGATGGAAATTAATTGCATTACTTCAAGAGAATGACTTGCTAACTGACACCTGGCATAGTTTTTGACCAGGTAGAAGCTGCCTGACACAACTCTTGCAGCATTACTACTGGGTGCTAAAGCAGCTGCTCACCAACTCAAATGTGGACGTGATATACCTCAACTTTGCAAAAGCCTTTGACAAATTCAACCATGGTATGATTTGTCACATTTTCCAAAATCTTGGCATATTTGGAAAACTTGGAGAATGGCTACATGACTTTCTCACAGATAAAAGTCAGGTAGAGGTGGTCAATGGGGCATGGTGTAGATGTAGGCTTTTTCGAAACAAAACTGGATCTCCTTCTGTCAAGAGTTATGGATGAACCTACCTCTAGGCAAGAAACAGATTAATGCAGTCCCAGCATGGCTGTAGTCCTTGGACTGAAACTTAAAATATATATATATATATATATATATATATATATATATATATATAAAACATTCGAGCGAGGTTGTTGCCAATGCCGCTGGACTGGCTCCTGTGCAAGTGGCATGTAATAAACACCATTTTGAGCGTAGCTATTGCCAGTACCGCCTGACTGGCCCTCAGGCTGGTGGCACATAAAAGCACCCACTACACTCTCAGAGTGGTTGGTGTTAGGAAGGGCATCCAGCTGTAGAAACTCTGCCAGATCAGATTGGAGCCTGGTGCAGCCGTCTAGTTTGCCAGTCCTCAGTCAAATCATCCAACCCATGCTAGCATGGAAGGCGGACATTAAATGATGATGATATATTAATATATGTATGTATGTTTATATGTATAAACATGTATATTCCTGTATATGTATGTATGTATGTATGTATGCATGCATGTATATATGTATGTATGTATGTAGGTATGTATATGCACATATATGTATATATATTATATATATTTTGTATACAAGAGTGAGTCATCAATTACCTGCATTGTACATATACTTTTTACTGTATTAGTGGAAAAAATTATTTGCATATACATCACCAGAAATGATATCTATCTGTCTGTCTCTCTCTCTCTCTCTCTCTCTCTCTCTCTCTCTCTTTCTCTTTCTCTCTCTCTCTAATTATCTATCTATCTATCTATCTATCTATCTATCAATCTATCTATCTATCTATCTATCTATCTATCTATCTATCTCTACCTATCTATCTATCTCTCTTGTTGCTTCACTACATCTTTGAGCTTCAAACATCTTGAAAAGTTGATGTGTTTATTCCATTAATCAAGGCCACTCTGTTTACTCCAGAGAATGGCATTCTTCTATGATCTAGCTTCTGTAGGCTGGAGATATGTAAAAAAAAAACAGAATCCACCAAAGCTGCTCACTATTATTACAGAAACAGTGTTTTGTTGCTACCAGCAGTCAATAAATCATCATCATCATCATCATCATCGTTTAACGTCCGCTTTCCATGCTAGCATGGGTTGGACGATTTGACTGAGGATTGGTGAAACCGGATGGCAACACCAGGCTCCAATCTAAATTTGGCAGAGTTTCTACAGCTGGATGCCCTTCCTAACGCCAACCACTCAGAGGCCAGTCAGGCGATACTGGCAACGGCCACGCTTGAAATGGTGTCTTTTATGTGCCACCCGCACAAGCCAGTCCAGGGGCACTGGCAACGATCTCGCTCGAAAATCCTACGAAGGCCAGTCAGGCGGTACTGGCAATGGCCACGCTCAAAATGGTGCATCTTATGTGCCACCTGCACAAGAGCCAGTCCAGGGGCACTGGCAACGATGGACCGGGGTCTTTCCTGATGGACCGGGGGCTTTCCCTGTCTTCATACTCTTAATTGCTTTATCTACCCTGGTACTATCAACTCGGATAGCTGGTCCCTATGTTGGGGCGACATACGGCAGGCTCTCTTTCTCCCATTCATTCTCTTTATTAAGCAATCTATTGTAGTGGCATCTCCAGACCTCTTTCTTTGCAGCCTCATTTAGTGCAAGCGTACCATCATCCATGTGAACACATTTCTCTCCTACGACATCACTATTCTCTCTCCTACACTGTCTTGCTACACGAAATACCTCGAATCTTTGGTCCTCATGGCGCAGAACATTGGCAAATCTTTTCTTATCTGCTTCCCCTCTGGCTAAATAAACCTGTCGCCTAGCCTCCCTTCTGGCACATTGGTACAATTCCTTGCTACCACCGTTCTTCCAGTCCTTCCAAGCCTGTTTCTTTTGTCTAATAGCCCTGTCTACCTACTTGTTCCACCACCACGTTACTCTGGGTCAAGAGGGTACCTTACACCAGCCACAGATCTGGTCGGTGGCTTTCAACAGGTTGTCCCGCAGAAATCTCCAATTGTCTTCCATGTTGTATGATGCTATATCCCCTTCTATTTCGTCAAATGCTTCAAGTAACTTGTTTCTAAGTCTCTATCCATTTGCAGGGTCTTTAAGCTTCCACACCCTTCTCCTCCAAGCCGGTCTAATTCTGGGCACCCATTTTGCCTTGATCCCAAAGTCGCTAACTACTAATCTATGTTGTGGGGTACATTCTTCACCAGGGTAGGTTTTGGCATTTATAAGCCGCCCTCTTTCCCTATTTCTAGCGAGGATGTAGTCGATTTGGCTAGAGTATCTGCCGGAGCGGTAGGTGACTAGGTGACTGGCAGCTTTCCTGAAGTTGGTATTGCAGACCATAAGATCGGTTGCATCACAGAACTCCAGCAGTCTGGTTCCCTCCTCATTGCGGGAACCAAAGCCATAGCCTCCATGTATGCCATGGAAGCCTCCAGCACGACGTCCGACATGGCCATTGAAGTCTCCAGCCACAAAGAGAAGGTCCCTGTCACTCGTCGACGAGATAGTTTGCAAGAGGGTGTCATAGAATTGGTCTTTCAGACCATCTGGTAGCCCCGGTTGAGGTGCATAGGCTGAGATGACAGTAGCTAATCTATGATGAAGCACTAGTCTAATCTTAAGTACTCTGTCACTTACTCTAACTACCTCGATTACCTTATCCACCCATTTCTCTGCTAGAAGTATTCCTACGCCCCGACCCCGTCAGAGTTCCCTGCCCAGAAAATCTTGTACCTGTGTTCTTTGCCTGTGAGGAACCTCGCAGAACCTCCTCTCCATCTTACTTCCTGGATGCAACACATGTCTACGCGTCTCCGTTCAAGCATCTCAACAATTTCACCAGATCTACCTTTCAGCGTGCCGACATTGAGAGTGCCAATCCTAACAGTATGGGTGTTGGGGGTGTGGGCCTGTAGCCTGGGAAGGGGAAAAGCAGTGTCAAAAAATTCAAAAATTATCTCACAAGTGTTACATGAGAGGAACGTGTCGGTTATTGACCATTCCTGTGTTGACTCTAACATCAAACAAGTCTATGACAAGGTTCTTTTGAAAAGACTGGTGTTTATTGACGAAATAGGAAATGATATACAAGTTAGTTGAAATTCTTCTAATGAAACCATTTACAACAAACTTGGTTCTGGTAAAGTTTGTGCAAGCTAAACCTCAAAACATTGCACAGAATTTGCTGAACAAAACCATTTTCAAACCTGTCAGTAACCTTTGGACCACTATAGCTACAAAAGTGATTCTTATTTTTGGAGAGAAAAAGGCTTTCAGTATTAACCTAAAATAGATACACCTCTACAACCTAGAGAATCAATACCAGAGTGTAGAAGAGTAACATTCACATTTACTTGTGAAGAAAAACAAAAACTAAACATACAGTAGAAACAGTTATTCAATCTGCTTTTGAGATTTCAAGGCTCAGTACTGAAAGATTATCTGATGAGGATTCAATATTGAATAATGTTCATTATAGCAAGATGCAGTTTGGCAATCTAAGGCCTGCAGTCAATGCATATTCTGTGTACTATTGTTAAAAGGCATTTGAAAATGAGTTTTGTTGCATGACAATGACAATCGTCACTCACAATGTTTCTTCAGAAACTGAGATATGCCTTGCTCTTTTAAACTATCAACCTGTCACCTGTTTGCTTCATTAGTTGCAAAGATGCCTTAAGACATTTGTGTACATGATTCATCTCTCAGCCTTAAATTTTGTTTTCTAAAAGCATAAAGAAACATACATAAAAATGGACAACGCATGTAGAAAGACTCTTGAGAAATTACTCATATTTTTAGAATCTCCATTGTTGTTGAAATAATTAATAATGAAAAATAATTAATGAAACAATATGTATCACTGAATGCTGATGTTCTTCAGAACAACCAGCAAGCAGAAGTATGATGATTAATGTAATCTAACATTTTATTTGTTTCAGTCATTGGAATGCAGCCTTGTTTGGGCATTGTTTAGAAGGATTTTGGTCAGAAAATGAATCAACCCCAGTATTTTGAGCTTGGAACTTAATCTATCGGTCTCTTATGCTGAACTGCTAAGTTATGCTGACATGAATAAAGAAATCCTGCAGCACACACACACACACACACACATATAGTCAACAGATGAGATCCAGAGACTCTCAGTATAGAAGACACTTTGTAGCACTCAAATGATTCAAACTTAGATTCCGATGTCTTTACAGGGGATTAGTTTTGTTGGGTAAAGAATGGCTACAAGAGGGACTAAGTTGAGCAACAATAGAGGCAATCATGCAGATAAAAAAAAATTATATATTATTAAACATAACAGCTTGGGTATGAAATACAAAATATGTATGAGGCTACAAAGAAAGAGGTCTGGAGATGCCACTACGATAGATTGCTTAATAATGGGAATGAATGGGAGAAAGAGAGCCTACTGTATGTTGACCCAACAGAGGGACCAGCTATCCGAGTTGATAGTACCAGGGTAGATAAAGCAATTAAGAGTATGAAGACAAGGAAAGCCCCCGGCCCATCAGGAATCACTGCAGAGATGCTCAAAATATCTGGCAGTGTTTGCTACAGCCTAGTCACCCGTATTACGAACCAGGTGATACACGAAGGAGTCATACCCAATGACTTGTGTAGCAGCACCATAGTCAACTGCTACAAAGGTAAAGGTGATGCTTTAGATACAAATAACTACAGAGGCATCAAGCTGTTAGATCAGGTTATGAAAGTTACGGAGAGGGTCATAGCCCAACTAATTAGGGAGCAAATCAATTTAGATGAGATGCAGTTTGGGTTCGTGCCAGGTAAAAGCACTACTGATGCCATATTTTTAGTAAGACAGCTGCAGGAGAAATACCTAACCAAGGATAAACCTCTGTACCTGGCTTTCGTTGACATGGAGAAAGCCTTTGACAGGGTCCCCCGATCCTTTATCTGGTGGTCAATGAGGAAACTTGGGATAGAAGAATGGTTAGTGAGAGCTGTGCGAGCCATGTACAGAGATGCTGCCAGTAAGGTGAGGGTTGGAAATGAGTACAGCAATGAATTCCGGGTAGAGGTAGGGGTCCACCAAGGTTCCGTCCTCAGCCCCCTCCTATTTATCATAGTCCTCCAGGCGATCACAGAGGAATTCAAGACAGGTTGCCCCTGGGAGCTCCTCTATGCTGATGACCTTGCACTAATTGCAGAGTCACTTTCAGAACTAGAGGAGAAGTTTCAGGTGTGGAAGCAAGGACTAGAATCAAAGGGCCTTAGAGTCAACCTAGCTAAAACCAAAATCCTAATAAGTCGGAAGGTAGATAAAACACAAACCCCTTCAGGTAGATGGCCCTGCTCAGTATGTAGAAAAGGAGTAGGTAGTAACTCTATAAGATGTACCCGGTGCAAGCTATGGACACATAAGAGGTGCAGCAATATCAAAGGCAGGTTAACTAGCAAGTTAGTTTTTGTATGTGGCAGATGTTCAGGTGCAATAAACACTGTAAACAAACAGGAAACAACTTCTATTTCATTCCAGGGAGAAAAACTAGAGGTAGTCGATAGCTTCCGCTATCTGGGTGACCAAGTTAGTAGTGGGGGTGGGTGCGCTGAAAGTGTAGCTGCTAGAATAAGAATAGCCTGGGCAAAGTTTAGAGAGCTCTTACCTCTGTTGGCGACAAAGGGACTCTCACTCAGAGTAAAAGGCAGACTGTATGACACATGTGTACGAACAGCCATGCTACATGGCAGTGAAACATGGGCTGTAACTGCTGAGGACATGTGTAAGCTCGCAAGGAATGAAGCCAGTATGCTCCGTTGGATGTGTAATGTCAGTGTTCATACCCATCAGAGTGTAAGTATCTTGAGAGAAAAGCTGAACATAAGAAGCATCAGTTGTAGTGTGCAAAAGAGACGATTGTGCTGGTATGGACATGTGGTAAGAATGGATGAGGATAGCTGCTTGAAAAAGTGCCACACCCTAACAGTTGAGGGAACCCGTGGAAGAGGTAGGCCCAGGAAGACCTGGGCTGAGGTGGTGAGGCAAGACCTTCGAACATTGGGCCTCACCGAGGCAATGACTACTGACCGAGACCTTTGGAAATGTGCTGTGCATGAGAAGACCCGGCAAACCAAGTGAGATCGTTGCCAGTACCACCTGACTGGCCTTCGTGCGGGTGACATGTAAAAGCACCCACTACACTCTCTGAGTGGTTGGCGTTAGGAAGGGCATCCAGCTGTAGAAACTCTGCCGAATTAGACTGGAGCCCGGTGTTGCCATCCGGTTTCACCAGTCCTCAGTCAAATCGTCCAACCCATGCTAGCATGGAAAGCGGACGTTAAACGATGATGATGATGTATACATGCAAAACAAAAGAAAGCAAAAGGTGAAGACTTTCAGATGATGAATATTTGAGTAGAAATATATAGGTATTTATGTTTATACACAAAGTACAAGTGACAGAGAAAATCAAAGGGGAGAAAGTAAGGTGTTATAAGTCCAACAGCTGTTTTTGAGGGCTTGGAGATCCATTTTAATGTTGGTAGATGTGGTTCATCACAATATGCAAGCCATAATGGAAGCAATTGACACTGGATAAATCAAGCCTCCATCATCAGGGTAGAAAAGAACTTACGTTTCAGATCATAATGCAGAGAAGTTGAAACATGGAATGATTAAATGTGGAGAGCAAGAAGTATTAGAGATAGGAAGTAAGAGGGTCTGTAGGGTAATGGGGAGTGATAGGACAAAGAATGGTGAAAGGAGAGTGGTATTAGTGGAGGGATTAAGTAAACAACTTAACAACTGACCATCCTTCAATTACTATCTATCCTACTCCTCTCACTCATCTCTCAATATCCCTGCATATCTCACGTCTGTTTTCATTCCTCCACTTCACTCTCTATTTCATATCTTCCCTAGAATAATTATTGCTTAACCATTTTCTCACACCGTCTCTGATGAAGGGATATATAAAATATCCAAGAAACAGCTGTAAGAGCTTCTCTTTATAAATGTTCTGAAATCTTTCACAGCCTTGGATTTTTATCTCATTCTGAAAATTTTGTGTGTGTGTGTGTGTGTGTGTGTGTGTGTGTGTGTGTGTGTGTGTGTGTGTATGTGTGTGTGTGTGTGTGTGTGTAGATGATGGGCTTCTTTCAGTTGTGTCATGAGTGACACTCACAAGAGTAGTTAGAGGTTTAAAAAAAAAATGTTTTAATATGTCATTTATTACAAAAACAGTCAACCTGTATAGAAAAAATTAACACTACTTTCTTTTGGCATAATTATGTCCAAACAAGAGAAATAATATATTACAAATGAGTGATACATAGTTTATAGCTTTCATAATTTTGTACTAGTTTAATAAACTAATTGGATATACCTGAGGTTATGTATATATTCTCTTTATTGTGTTATATAAAAGAAGCAAAATTATTGCTTTCTCCCTTCCTAGAGCTGCTTTTTCTCTCTCAATGATTAAACTTGATTTGCAGTGAATACAAAAAATTTTTTTTTTCTTTTGCCTAAGGTCAGATAGTCATATTTAATCAGTTCTCTTCACTATTGCCATAATTGGAATAATAAATGTTCCATTCCTTACGAGGAATTTATTCAAAGGGAATTATTTTACACAATCCATCATGCTCTTTTCTTTTCATTTATTATTGCTGTCTTTGTGTTCCTCTTGTTCTTGTTACAGCTATATTGCTGCTGCTGTTGTTGTTGTTGTTGTTGTTGCTGTGCTTTTCACTGTTGCTATGGACGTTATTATTGCTATATTAGGCCGGCAAGCTGGCAGAATCGTTAGCACACTGGGCGAAACGCTTAGCAGTATTTCGTCTGTCTTTACGTTCCGAGTTCAAATTCCGCCAGGGTTGACTTTGTCTTTCATCCTTTCAGGGTCAATAAATTAAGTAGCAGCTGCATACTGCGGTCGATCTAATCGACTTAATCCCCTCTTCGTTTACCCCCTCCCCATCCCTTGTGGGCAATAAAGAGATGAATAAAGAAATAATTATTATGGCTATATTGATGTGTTGTTGTTCTCTTTGCAACATTTATTGTTGTTGTTATCACTGTTCTTGCTGTAGTTCTTGCTTTTGTTATTGTTGCTTCTGTTGCTGCTGTCACCACTGCTGCCACTGCTGCTGCTGCTGCTGTTTTTTCTCTCTTCAACCCAGTATCATTACTTTCTTCCAGTTTGTTACCATTCAAGCTGATGGGAAATATTTGCATTTAAAACTATTATTATAAAAAATTTTTTTAAATGATCCATGTCTTGGTAATTCAGTGGCTACAAATTAAAGAGGATTAACTTTTAGCTAACTGATTAAAATTTAATCCACTTTTATTTTATCAGAAAGAGAAAGAAAGAAAAAGAAAAAAAGAAAAAGAAAAAAGAAACTAAAAAAAGACAGTCAAAAATATAAGATTAGCATCACAGATTCCTGCATGTTTGTCTCAGGAACTAAAATAATTGAAAGGTTCCCGCGCCAAGTAGATTGTTGTTGTTGTTGTTGCAACTACTGCTGTTATTCTTGTTGTTTATTGTTGAAGACATTGGTGTTTCATTATTGCCAATCATTTCACTCATCCTTGTTACATTACACTGGCTGTCCAAATTATTCAAATTTTCCACACCCACCTACATCATGCATACACACACAAGGCACACTAACACATACACACAGATACACTCATGCTCTTACACACAAACAAATACACACACACACACACACACACACACACACACACACACACATTCTCTCTCTCTTTTCCCCCTCTCTCTTAAAAGCCTCCCCATCCTGCAACACATGACACAGTCAACACATGCCACAAACATTTCTCCCCAAATCTCATATATTATTTCTAAAATCTCCATTCACCCCCAAGCAAGTATTTCAAGACAGTAAAGTATTAATTTGTTGAAATTTATTTAAAAACAAAAGACAAAGACAGGTGTATGAGCAAACAAGCAGGTGTATTAGTTTGATGCTTGGGAAAATGAAAAGGTTTGTCATGTTTCAAGCCTACGCTCTTCAGCAGAAAGGGATAAGAGAAACTAAACAGAGAATGAAATAACTTACAGATTTAGCAATCAAGCATGATCAATTATTTCATTATAAGCAGTCAAGCATGGTCAACTAGTTTATTCTAAGGTGGCAAGCTGGCAGAATCATTAGCATGCTGGGCAAAATGCTTAGTCCCATTTCACCTGTCTTTATATCCTGAGTTCAAATTCCACTGAGGTTGACTTTGCCTTTCATCTTTTTGGGGTTGATAAAAATAAGTACCAGTCGAGCACTGGGGTCAATGCAATGGACTGTTCCCCTCACCAAACATTTCAGGCCTTGTGGCTATAGTAGAAAGGATTAGTTCATTCTAGGCGGTCATTGTTTATTTTTATTCTATCTCTCTGTTGAAAGCACTTGATTGTGATCTCTCAAAAGCAGAGATTTTAAAATATAATCAAGCCTTTTCAGTTACCATTGGAAATTTCTGTAGGATACCAGTGACTGTTCTAAGAGACTGTGAACTACTTTGATAAAAACTGAGTCATCTAGTTTTATGCCTATAATTCTATGTATGAGATGTGAGTTAAAAATCATCATATTTCCATTGCTGATTAGATTTCAGGTACCAGGTTTCGTTCATAGTCATGGATAGAATATTTGAATTGTAAGAAATGATATTTCAACTTCAGCATGACTGTCTTTTCTGATCATAAAACAGGTTTAGGATGACAGATATAACTTGTTATATTATATCACATGTATTTTTGTGCAGTTTGACTGACAAGCAGAACATGTAGGAGGCAGTGGAAACCAGCAGGAAAACTGACTGGTGTTGCAACACTCCCTCACACACACACACACACACACAAACACAAGCACGCACACACAAACACAAGCACGCACACACATGCACATGTATGCACACACACACACACATGCACATGCATGCACACGCATGCATACACATACACACACATATATACATACATACATACTTATATACATGCATACTTATATGCATTCATACACACATACACTCTCCATCATACTCCAGGTATAATTACCGATAATGCATTGATAATGATAATAATAGTAATGATGTAATATTGACTATAAGGGCATATAGTGCAATAGTGTAATGTAATGCAGCGTAATATAATATAATTGTCTAATTAGCATGTGTGTGTGTATTTGCAATTGTATAAGTTTATATGGTTGTGGGTATGCATGTGAATGCACAGCCATCTGCATATGAATGTCTACAAGCTTGGCGATGTGAATATATGTGAATGCATTTACAAGTAAGAAAAAAGTATGCACAGACCAACCAGTGAGCATACAAACAAACACTCATCCACACAATGGCACACACATCGACACACACACAGACACACACACACACACACATGCGAACACTTATGTGCATATACAACAGACACATGATAGTAGATAATAACTGACCATAAAAGTCAGATGGCAATAAATACGGCAGATATGAAGGCTTGAGACACAGTTCAAGCCATATTTACACAGCTGATAGAACAATAAAAAAATATGCAGCAACCATACATACATACATGCATACCTTGTTGTTGTTGGCACCCTGTCGCTTATGACGACAAGGGTTCCAGTTGATCCGATCAACAGAACAGCCTGCTCATGAAATTAACATGCAAGTGGCTGAACACTCCACAGACACGTGTACCCTTAACGTAGTTCTCGGGGAGATTCAGTGTGATACAGAGTGTGTCAAGGCTGGCCCTTTGAATTACAGACACAACAGAAACAGGAAGTAAGAGTGAGAGAAAGTTGTGGTGGAAGAGTACAGCAGGGTTCGCCACCATCCTCTGCCGGAGCCTTGTGGAGCTTTAGGTGTTTTTGCTCAATAAACACTCACAACACCTGGTCTGGAAATCGAAACCGCAATTCTATGACCACGAGTCCACTGCCCTAACCACTGGGCCATACATACATATATCATATACTGCAGCATGAAGGTAAGATCAACAAAATAGTACTCCAACTGGTGACAGATAAATATTGCTTAATGAACACAGTATATATTTTTATGAGCTACTAATAGTTTTATGTGAGGAAAATAACACAGACATCATTTTATAACATGTTTGATGTCTTCATGCAATCTTCAGGCTTTACTCTCATGGCATATATTGGGTTGGTGCATAATTATTGCAGCTTTTTTTCAGCAAATTTTATTCAATAAAAACAATAACAACATGTAACAAAAACATCTTTAAATGATTATTTCGGAGCATATTCACCCTCTACTTCAATTACTCCTTCCCATTTGCTTGGCAGACGGTCAGGCCGTCATTTAAAGATGCTTTTATTAAACATTGTTATTGTTTTTGCTGAATAAAATTTGTTGAAAAAAAGCTGCAATAATTATGCACCAACTCATTACAAGCTAAAAGAGAATGATAGAATAAGAGAAAATATGAGAAAAGGTGAGAAGAAGGTAGATGTAAAAGATGGAAGGATGAAGCACCAAAAATGAAAAGGTAAAAAGGAAATAAAGGAATAAAAGGAAAAAAAGGGGTGAATTAGAATTATGTCCCCTTTCACTGTGAAGCCATAATAAGGCTCAATGGCTAGGGATCTAGAGTTTGTGGTATAGCTGCTCAATTTAGACAATTAGGTCTTAAAATCACAGTTGCTACTAATCTGTCAAAAGTTGATTTTGTTTAAGATGTTTCTCTAGATCTAAACTCTTTCTCTCATAAGCCATACCATAAGCCCAGTGAGAAACTTTCCTACCTACACAAACAGTCTTGCCACCCACCCGCAGTGCTTAAAAACTTGTTATCCAACATTAGCAACATAATATTTAACCTTTCTTCTTCTAAACAAATTTTTGATAAGGCAGCCTCCTACCAGAACAATGCCCCAGTCAATAGTGGCTTTAAAGCTGAATTATTTTACAACCCCTCTAGTAATAATACAAATAATATAAATAGGCCTAAAGATAATTTAGTTCACTCCCACTCCCTAAATGTTAAAACCAACATAGGTAAAACATTCCTGTCTCTCTTAGATAAACATTTTTCCCATAAATCACAGCAGAAAAATATTCAGACTCTCAATTAAATTATCATATAGCTTCTGCCCCAATATGAAGAACATCATTACATAAAAATGCCACCAAGAACCTACTCACAGTTATAACTGTCGAAACCCAGGAATTTGTTCATTCTACCAGGAGTGCATGATTGAATCTGTCATCTATGAGGCAGAAGTTACAGCATTGTTTAATTGTAGTTTGGAAGCATTTACAGCTGTTTCTGTTTATTAAATCGGAGTAAATTTACATTTACCTCGTTACATTTAAGAAACATCTTCAGAATGATTAGACGGAAAAGAAAGGCAAAGTAAAAGAAAACGAAAAATGGAAGACAACCTGTCACAACAACAGCAAAGACTTTACTGAAGGAATTTTTAAAACTAGAAAAACACCCCCACCAAACAGTCACTTAGACACCTTTGAGAACGAACTAGGGATACTATTAAGTATAACTCCTTCTGCCAACACCGCTGGTCAAATAGTCATTGTCCCCACTTATTGCCCCATGTATCTAATGAAGGAATCTCCAAACACATGGAACCAAACAAGTCACTAAAATGTAAGCCTAAAAACTTAATGAACTTTTATCCCTTCTTGTTTTTCTTTTTCTTTGTCTTTCTTTTCCCTCTAATCATTCTGAAGATGTTTGTTAAATGTAACGAGTTAAATGTAAATTTACCCCGATTTGATAAACAGAAACAGCTGTAAATGCTTCTAAACTACAATTAAACAATGACTTTTTAACACCAATGATCCACTTCTAATTGTTAATTATTGCTCCGTTTCTTTTCTTTTCTATATATATTAAGTCACGGTTTTACCTTTAAAATACCAACTATTGTATACCTTATAGCTAGGATAATACATGGTGAGGTAATACACCAGGAGTGCCTACGGATACATCTGTCCCTCAGATGGTTGCATAACCTCTAACTTACATCTTGTTTAACATATATATATATATATATATATATATATATATATATATATATATATATATATATATATATATATATATATATATATATATATATATATATATACCGTATTTTCTGATATATAAGCTGCACCTGTGTGTAAACCACACCCCTGATTTTCAGTTCCCAATGGGGGAAAAATGTGGGGGAAACCGGAAAATAACTGGGGGCTAATGAAAAGGGAGAAATGTGGGATGAACACAAACTTCAATTTCATGATAATTTCATACTTAAACATTTCTGATTGAAATCATTAATATTCATAATTATTAATGGAAGAAGATAAAGTCCAGTTTTAAATGCAAGAGATAATAAGAGAATGTCTTTTTATTGTGTGTTTACATGATTTATTCATATTGTGAACTTTATAATCTTTCTTGAAAATGTGCAGTCCTAAAAAGGACCGACCCTAATGAGTAGAGACTTCACTCAAAGCCTAAGAACTCTTCGTCATCAGATGACTTGTTGAAGACCTCATAGAGTTGATTGTCTGCATATACCAGTCCATCCTCATCATCGCTGGAGTCAGAAAAGGTGGGAGACATGGTATCGTCTTCCCACAAGATGTCATCTTCTGTGCCGTCGAGCATATTGGATATGCAGCACTTCAGGAAAGCTCGCTTGATGATGTCTTCTGGAATCTCCTCCTAGACCTTCAGAATCCACTCACAGATCATCCCCAAGTTGACTTTCTTTATGTGTCCAGTCTTTGTCATCTCCTTCGGTGCATTAGCCATCCAATGCTCTCAGCAGTGCTTGAGACGGTCCTTAAATGGTTTGTTGATTGCAACATCAAAGGGTTGAAGAAGGGATATCATTCTCCTAGGGATCATTGCCATGTCGATGTTCAGACAACACATCTTCGACTTGGTTTCTTCTGACTTGTGGCATCTGAATGCGTCCTGAACCAGGAGACTCCTTCTCTGATGCAGTCCACTGATGCACCGATCCCACACTACCCAAAGCCATTCCTCGATGAGTGCCTGGTCCATCCAACCTTTCACTTGGGCTAGAATGATTACCCTTTCCGGAAACTTGATGTCTTTGGGTAGTGTCTTCCTCTTGAAGACAATGTATGGTGGCAGCTTTCCTCTGTCAGCCATGCAAGCCAGCATCACCATAAAACAGTCCTTCTCGTGGACCATCGTTACAATTTCTACTGCAACAGTTCTTACCATCGGAAGATTGAACATGAGGGGAGTCTGGTCTGTGTTGCTGATGCAGCTCAGAGTATACTGATACCATTTACACAGGTTGATGATAAACCACTAAAACCTCTCAGTTGTCTCGTCGAGATCTTCTGGCAACCACTGTGCAATGTGGATGTGATGCCTGATGGACAGATCATGCCTGCACATAAAGTGGAAGCCCATGATGTGCTGGAACAGAAGTCTCTGATACCGATGTCTTTGGCAATTTTCTTGGTCTCAATTCGAAGGGTGAGTTTCGACACTTCAAATCCCACCATCGTCTTCTCCTTCACCCATCTGAGGGGCCTCTTCTCCACTTCCAGCCACTGCACTGTCTTTCCCCTCATCACCTTCTTCTTCTTGGGCATCAGCTCGATTGTGGCCTTATTGGAGTGCTATCATCAGACAACAGATTCGTCAACCCTAAGTGATGGCTCACTGCATAGTTTCCAAACTCCTCAGCAAACCTGAAAACTGAGAGCTTGATGGTGGCTGTGAATGCTCGTCTTGGCATGATGACTTGGCCATCGTTGAACTTGAAGCATGAAGTAGATGAGTCACGTGGAACTTGAAGAGCAGAGTTGACAAGTCAGTTAGAATCTGATTTCTTCAATTTCTGACAATGACAATACTGATTTTGATAACAACGACAATGACAGCACTAGAGGCAGCAACAACAGAGGTGATGGCAGTGGCAGTGGCATTGGTGATAATGATGACAACGAAAGTGTTGATGATGATGACGATTGTTATTAATATTGTTGATGATGATGTTAATTTTGTTATTTATCTATAACTACAATGCATACAGGTCGTCGTCGACTTACAACCTATGCGACTTACATCTGATCAACTTTACAACAATTAGCATAATAAACAGTCCAGTTGAAATCTTATGAGTTTAGCTTCTTAGAAATCTACAAGTGATGTCAGCTAATAAATGATTCCCTTAAGATTGGTTATCGATCGCCACTGTGGTTATCCTGGGTGTTGGATGTATATCTTGTCGCAGAGACATCAAGGCAACCTCATATTTGTTTATAAGACAGCTGCTTCAGAGTCCAAAATTTTTTGACTAACGCCAGTATAATAGTATAATACAGAATGCTGTGTGTCACTTTTATCTGAGAATGTACCTTAAGAATGTAAAAATATAAAACAAAGCTACGTAGGCCTATAGGCCAACTTACGACCAAATTGACTTACGACCAGTCAGTCGGAACCAATTGTGGTCATAAGTTGACTACGACCTGTATATTCAAATGTCAACACATCCGACTTGCGTAGAGATAGGTGCTACGTTGTCTGCTAAGGAAAGTCTACAATACACAACCTTGGTACCTGCTTATTTCACTTCAGTTCTCCCTGCAGTTTTTAACCAGAGTCAACAGCCGGGAGAAGAACAGCGATCGATGCAATTTAAGGCAAAAATGCATAACACAAATACGTGGTGATTATTTGATCTACAGATGATAACAAGAAGAGATGCAATACTTTATTGGTTGATGAGAGGGGTGGAGGTTAGAGCTGACATTGGTGAAGTGATTCTGAAGCAGGGGTAAGTGTAGGGGTAGAAGACAGAACGAATGTTCATACATTAAAAACTTTCCAGTCACTGAGTGGTATTCTTGGGGAAAAGAGTAAATCTTCTTCAGCAATTCTGAGGAAAAGATACCATAGTAGTAGGAGGAGGAGGAGGAGGGGGCTACAGGAGTGACAGCAGTAGTAGAGAGTGGTAGTGGCAGTGATAGCAGTAGCAGGAAAAGAAGAGGCAGAAAAAGAACAACAATGACATCATCATCATCACCGTTGTCGTTCAATGTCTGCTTTCCATGCTGACATGGGATGGATGATTTGACTGAGGACTGGCAGACCAGTAGGCTGCACCAGGCTCCAATCTGATTTGGCAAGGTTTCTACTGTTGGATGCCCTTCCTAATGCCAAACACTCTGAGAGTGTAGTGGGTGCTTTTACATGCCACTGGCACGGGAGCCAGTCAGGTGGCACTGGCATCAACCACACTTGAATGGTGCTTTTTACATTGATGACAATGACAACAAGGAGGAGGAAGAGGTGTTGAGAAAGATAACTTGGGAAATACTTTGTTGGGTGTATACCGCGTAGTAAAGTTGGAGACAATGCAATCATCTAATGCTTTTTCAGCAAAATTGTTGATAATAGAATCATGTTTGATCAAGGAACAGTAGGGTGTTGGTTTTTGCAAGTTCGTACAGATCCTCTTATCAAAAGAAAAACAGGTTCTGCTACAATTTGGTAAATGGAGAAGCTAGTGAGATGTGCAATTAAACAAAGGCAGTTTGTTTTTATTTTTCCGATGGTACTTTTGCTAGTATTACAGGAGCATTCTCCCATTTGGTGCTGGTAATCAAATGTCTTCAGGAGTTGTAGTCAATCCTCTTTGTCTATAACTGCTGTTGCACAGATGTAGGAAAAGCACTTGGAAAGTTTGGCAGGATTGTTTTGTATGAAAAATGTGAAGGTTTAGAACCACTCATTGACATCTTTTATCTTTTACTTGTTTCAAACATTTGACTGTGGCCATGCTGGGGCACCACCTTGAAGAAGTTTTAGTCAAATGAGTTTAGAGAGCTCTTACCCCTGCTGGCGACAAAGGGACTCTCACTCAGAGTAAAAGGCAGACTGTATGACGCATGTGTACGAACAGCCATGCTACATGGCAGTGAAACATGGGCTGTAACTGCTGAGGACATACGTAAGCTCGCAAGGAATGAAGCCAGTATGCTCCGTTGGATGTGTAATGTCAATGTGAATACCCGTCAGAGTGTAAGTATCTTTAGAGAAAAGCTGAACATTAGAAGCATCAGTTGTGGTGTGCAAGAGAGACGATTGCGCTGGTATGGACATGTGGTGAGAATGGATGAGGATAGCTGCGTGAAAAGGTGCCACACCCTAACAGTTGAGGGAACCCGTGGAAGAGGTAGGCCCAGGAAGACCTGGGCTGAGGTGGTGAGGCAAGACCTTCGTACATTGGGCCTCACCGAGGCGATGACTACTGACCGAGACCTTTGGAAATGTGCTGTGCGTGAGAAGACCCGGCAAGCCAAGTAAGATCGTTGCCAGTGCCCCTGGACTGGCTCTTGTGCGGGTGGCACATAAGATGCACCATTTTGAGCGTGGCCGTTGCCAGTACCGCCTGACTGGCTTCCGTAAGTTTTTCGAGCGAGATCGTTGCCAGTGCCCCTGGACTTGCTTGTGCGGGTGGCACATAAAAGACACCATTTCGAGCGTGGCCGTTGCCAGTATCGCCTGACTGGCCTTCGTGCAGGTGACACGTAAAAGCACCCACTACACTCTCTGAGTGGTTGGCGTTAGGAAGGGCATCCAGCTGTAGAAACTCTGCCAAATTTAGATTGGAGCCTGGTGTTGCCATCCGGTTTCACCAGTCCTCAGTCAAGTCGTCCAACCTATGCTAGCATGGAAAGCGGACGTTAAACGATGATGATGATGAATCAACCCCAGGACTTACTTTCTTTTTAAGGCTGGTTGTCAGGCGGCGGTGGAGGACAAACAGATACAAAGACACACACACACACATATATGTATATATATACAACGGGCTTCTTTCAGTTTCTATCTATCAAATCCACTTGCAAGGCTTTGATTGGCTCAACACTATAGCAGAAGACACTTTCCCAAGTTGCCACACAGTGGGACTGAACCCAGAACCATGTGGTTGAGAAGCAAATTTCTTACCACACATCCATGCCTGCACCTATCTAGACTAAATCAGGAAAGAAACAAAATGAAATGAAACAAAAATCTTAAGAACTGAAATTCAATAAGGACACACAATTGGCTGGCAGTTTATTGTGACTGATATTTTATGAAACCTGGTCAGACTGGATGCTATTTATAATTTGTCAGAACTGTAAATCACTATTTACACAGGATTTCTGTATGGAATCCATACAACTTTTATGAAAGAAATGATAACATTATAACAATTCAATTGTTGAACACATTCCTTTATTAAACCCGAGCTTTAACAAAAACAAAAATAATCTCTACAGAGCAAAACTAAATTTCCATAAAGGAAATTTATTCAGTAACTTTATAGTACAAGATGTTCTTTTTATTTTTGCTTATGGTATTTTTTTTTCGTTTGTTTTTTCTTCATTAAATAGCTTCAGGTATTTAATAATACTGAAAAGTTACTTCTATAGATTTTTTTTATCAACCATTTTCAGTGTTTATTTATTTTAGGGAAAATATTTGAGCCAAATTTAAACTGAAATTTTAATCTGTCTCTCTACCTACCTGCCTCTCTGTCAATCAAGCTATTTATCTATACTTATTTGTGTGTGTGCATGCATGCTTCAGCATAGTTTCCATTTACCAGGTTCACTTACAAGACATTCTAAAAAATTAGTTGAGATTGTAAAAATAAAGAGTAAGAACTTGATGCTGAAGGAAGCAGAAATATGCAGAATATTTAGTACATGTGAGGAAAAACATGAATATATATATATATATATATAATGATGAAATGGCACAGCTTGCATCTGCTAAAAAATTGTCTGATTAGGAACAAGAGGAGTTGTCATATGTACCTGTGGCTACACTAATTATTTCAGTTTCTACTTTGTGCATATAAAACAAATCCTAGTCATATTAATATTTCAATAGCATAAGGAAAACCACAATGTGTTGTTAAATAACTTGTACACACGTTTCCAACTAAACATGTCAGTTACTTAAATAGGTTTGTCCAAATAACTGCAAGTGCAACCAATGTTTTAGAGAGGAAGACATTAATTACATTTGATATATATAAAAAAAAAGTTATTGCTCATTTTATTATAACTCCAGATTGTTTTGTTATCTCTTATAAAATTAGTAGCAGTTCTTGTACTCTAGAGAACATTGAGCAGTAAGGTGACACCACTGGTTTCTGTTGGCTGCACTTTTCTCTGCATCCAACCATGACACAGACCTTTCCCGATGTTCTTGTGTCATGCAGTCTTCAGTTTTCTTCTTTTACTTTTTACCTCCAGTGGTATCCATTTAAAAGTTGTTTTACAATGGCAACATTCTGATAGCCAGAGTGTGACCTGCTAGTTTTAATCTCCATTCTATGATGATTTCAGTATGTGGTCTTGTCTTGGCTCATTAGAATGTCTTCATTGGTTATATAGTCTTGCAGTATGTTCTCTGAATCCTTCTCAAGCTACTTTGGTGGAACAGATCAAGTTTACTGTTGATTTTCATGGTTCTCAACCATGTTCTATCACAATTCTTCTTCACTGTAGTTTATCCATTAAGTGTATGATGCTTCTTTCATAATATATCACATTTGAGTAAATTACCTGACTAGATTATTTAATGCAAGCCATTCCTTGAAATACATCAACAATATTACAGTTGTGTCGAGTAAGTTTTACAGCCCAACAAAAAAAAAATTTTTTCTGTTGTCAAAATATTTGGAGCTGAACTAGGGATTTTTTGACACACAGAATCCAAAAATGGCAATCATTTAATACCATCACATCAAGATTTTTTAAGATACCAGATCCATTGACTTAGAATCTTTTTTAAATAAAACAGCTTATCAAGAACAAGGCATAACATGCAAAAACATGGAAATTAATTTCTCTACAAAACCAAAATGTTTTCTTAAAATATTACTGAAAAACTAGTAAAATTCTTGAAATTTCTACAAACAAATTACATAATTGTTTACATCTAATTTCCTATGAATTTGATTTTGGAAGATCACAGACCAAGTTCCAGCAACAATCAGCTATTATTTGGAAGTACCATCTGCTTTGATACTTGTGTTCTATAGATTCTTTTGTCCTAATAGAAACATTCTCTCTGCTCATCACTTGTGTCACCAAGATTTTTAATGAATTTATCAAGGTGAATGTAGAGATAGTACAACTTCATGGACATATTTGCTCCCAACTTTTGAAAGTTTTTCAACATGTTGTTGACTACTCTAGGATAGTTGAATGCATTCTTGATGCCCAGAAAATCATTAACAACTATTACAAATGTATTCCATGCTGCTGTTTCAATGAAATTTATTGAATTTATAAAGATCTCATCTTTTGTCAATTTTCTGATTTGAGGCCCATCAAAATACTCTAGTTTTTATCTTTTCACACACTGCTCAAACCAGGAAATGTGCTACAGATGTAGTAAAAGCATGGCCCATCTTTATCCAGAACTTTAACAAACTGCTTCATAATGGCAAATTTGATAAGCAGAGGTAGGTGATTTTTTTCTTTGTTGAACTAAAAGCTCTTCAACCACATCAAAAGACCCTGGAACAGATGTTTGCAGCAGTCATTCTTTGATCACAAAACATTTTTTCCCTGGATCTGCTGTCCCACATACATGAAAAGCATGGATATTTAGTGTATCCATTTTGTTGCCCTAGGAGAAAATTGACCATCTTGAACTCTATGTATATCATTTACTGACGATTGAGTTTGGGTATCTTGAAATTTAGATGTGATGGTAAAAAATGGATTCCACTTTTGGATTCAGCATATCAAAAAAATCTTCAATTCAGGTAAAGACAACCAAACAACAAAATACTTGTTGGGTTGTGTTATTGGTCGTTGTTATTTTACAATGTTTCTGTTGAAATACAATGGCTTTTGATTCAATTATTTTTGAAAATAATGAAGACTTTTAACAGTGAAATAATTTTATCAGTATTAAGCTGGTGTTTGGAACATAAATTAACATGGAGTTTTTGGGAAAAGTTTTAATTTCAACTGCTTTAGAACAAGAAGTGTGTATCATAGAATCAGGCAGGCTGGTACCAAAAGGTTTAATATTGTTACACATGTGAAATTCATTGGCTGTGAAGAAAGCATATTTGATCCATCAATGAAGTGTCCAAATGAAAAAGACAGAAAAAAATAGGGCTGCCAGAATGTATAGAGTAAACTCATCCTTGCAGCCTTTGTAATATCAAAACAAAATTCCTTACAAATTATCTGTGTCTAATGTAACAATCATAAAATATCTGCTTCATGATTCATACCCAATTCTGCTATCCTTTATTGTATATAATATAATGAAAATGTTTAGTAACCAGATTTTGATATTCTTATCCCCCACTTTGATCCATATATAATGGATTTATTTAGTCATTTTTGTAAGATCTTAAAAAATTAGTTAAATGATGACATCAAACAATCTATAAGGTAAAAGTAAAACAAATTTTTTTATTTCGCAAACTTTTAACTCTTTGGCAATTGCCTTGTAAAATCTTTTGATAGTTTATTTTTTATCTCCATTACAATAATAAAGTATTATACAAACACATTTCACAAAAATAGATTTGCATTGTAAAAGGATTTCAGTAAGTTAGTAGCCAGCAAAATGTATATAGATAAAAGTTCATACATGTACAGATATTTTATTTGTTAAGCACCAGTGAAACATTGGGGACAATGTAAACAACTAGTCCCCTCCCCATAAATTTCAGGCCTTGTGCCTTTAGTAGAAAGGATTATTATTTCTTTCTTTTTCTTTCTGGTACCAGTGGAAACAATTGAGTCAGCATATTAGTGGTATCTTCTGGTGGAATCTGCTATCCATAGATATGTCTTTTATTCTGAGTATTTTTTTTTAAATCAACAGCAACAGAAATAAATAGCTAATCATCCAGTACACTGTCAAGCCAATCTTCCAATGAAGATGTTGCAGCACTAACATATTCTGAAAAGATATAATATTCAAAATATGTTGGTATTTTTTATTTTATTTTGGAGGCAAATATTTGCAAACATACAAAACACAAGTGTCTAGAGAGCAAGTGGTAAAAATTAATAAACAAATGTGTGCATGTGTACTTGTATGTATGTATATATGTATGTATGCAAATACAAATGCATATTAAAAGCAAAAGGTGAAAATACTTTGAGAATTTTATCATAAATAAAAGGAGGACAATATTCATATTTTTATCAAAATATGCTACCAGTTTCAAATGTTTAAGACAATTTAGTCATGCCTTAAGAAAAGGGAAAATAAGCTGAACTAAATTAATCTTTCCTGAGCGCAGTTTTGAAAGTTCTTGTTTTTCTGACAAACTTCAGATGTTAGTGGTTATTAGTCTCTTTCTGATAGCTGCGGGGTCATAATACCGTAAAGACGCATGTAATTTGCACACTTGTGTAATTTACGCAGGTGATTTTCAAGATAACATTTTTTTAAAAAAAAGCTTCTACTTGTGTACAATTCACACCCAAAATTTTTCAGAATTGCTGATATGGCCAAGGGAAAAAGGTTTTCAATTTAGTTGTATTTAGCATAATTTCACTTACTTATGATTAGATTTTATTAAATTTTCATTAAATAAAAATAATTTCTGTTTAACAGGTATCACATTGAAAGTTATTAAATTACGAAAGTGTTTGAGTTGTTTATAATAAACTTTATTTTACATTTCTTGCCCACAAGAGATTATGTTTGATCTTTAGCATACTTCTGTGTGTCTTCTCAAATCACAATCACAGGAAAAGATAAGAATTATCAGCAAAAACAAAGCTGATAAATATGCACGAGTGTTGCAAAATAAGTTTAATTACCAATAAACATCAGCTTGGATAACACTTTACTCAACCGACAGAGGAAGGTGACTGATAGAACTGATTATGTAAACAGAATTCTGATTAGTCAAAAGTGTCTTCTTGTCTGAAGCTCTGATTTTCTTCCTATTCTTGTCAGAACCTTTGATACTGAGCATCGAAATTTTAATACCTTTCACACTTGTAAAATGTCAAGCAAACTTAAAAATTTGTCATTACCATTTTAGTTGGGAGACCAAACTGAGAGTTTGGTAACCCGCTAAAATAAACATAAAAAATCGAAAAGAGAAAATAAACAGCTTTGCAAGTTTAACTCGGTGTTTATTGAACAAGAGAGGTGCGAAATTTAAGATATATATATATAATCATCATCATCATCATTTAACGCCTGTTTTCCATGCTGGCATGGGTTGGACGGTTCAAATGGGGTCTGGGAAGCCAGGAGGCTGCATCAGGCTCCAGTCTGATCTGGCAGTGTTTCTACAGCTGGATGCCCTTCCTAACGCCAACCACTTTGTGAGTGTAGCAGGTGCCTTTTATGTGCCATCAGCACAGGGGCCAGGAGGCTGGCAACAACCAGAATCGGCTGATGCCTTTTACGTGCCACCGACGCAATATATATATATGTGGCTACCTAACAAGTGCCAATATACATCATAGAGTGGTTGACATTAGGAAGGGCATCCAGCTGTAGAAACCATGCCAAAACTGACAGTAGAGCTTGGCCCTGGGACTTGCTGGACCCTGTCAAACCAGCCAAACAAAGCTATCGTGAAAAACAGATGCAGCAGATTTCCTATAGCCAAATTTCCTTCCTGACTCCAAGCCTAACTCATTTTCAAACAAAGCAATATTTCCCCATAGTCAGACATATTTATCACAGAAGAGTGGAAATGAATGGCATTACTTGTACAACAGTTACACACATTTATAACCATCATATAATGTCAAGGCAAAAACACACACACATAAGTGTGTGCATGCATATGTATAATGGGTGGAGGTGGAGTGGCCCAGTGGTTAGGGCAGCGGACCCGCAGTCATGGAATTGCAGTTGTGATTCCCAAACTGGGCATTGTGAGTGTTTATTGAGTGTAAACACCTAAAGCTCCATGAGGCTCTGGCAGGAGGTGGTGGTGAACACTGATGTACTCTTTTGCCACAACTTTCTCTCACTCTTTTTTCCTGTTTCTGTTGTACCTGTATTTCAAAGGGCCAGCCTTGTCTCACACTGTTACGCTGAATCTCCCTGAGAACTACATAGAGGGTACATGTATCTATGGAGTGCTCAGCCACTTGCACGTTAATTTCATGAGCAGGCTGTTCTGTTCAGTGGATCAACTGGAATCTTCGTCGTTGTAACCGATGGAGTGCCACAATAATGGACTTCTTTCAATTTGCATTCACCAAACCCACTAACAAGGCTTTGGCTGACCTGTAAAGTAGAAGATACCTGCTAAAGGTGCCACAAAGTGCACTGTTTGGTTACAAAGTGAATTTCTCCACCATGCATTTATACTGGTTTCTAAAATGATAATCAGAAACTTTCTTTTCAGCTTTACACTTTGTTTTAAAGTTAATCACAAAAAAAATGTCAGAGCAGAGCTTATGATTATTGTGCACTGTTGAAACTAATGTGGTTGGTGTTGGATTTGAATATCTGTAGGTCAGTGTCTGCAAGCAAAACATGGGTAGACAGGAAAGGAGTTATAGAGAGTTACAGTTGTATGGAGTAGGAATATATTAGTGCAGGGTCTGAGACACAGTAGGACTGTCAGGAGATAGAGAGACAAGTGTATCAAGGGTGAAGGAAATATGCAGAGAGTTCAGAGGTGCAAAGAGAGGCAACTGTGATTCTATGAGCCAGTGATTGAAGCAGGTTTATGAGTGATTCATTGACAATCAAATGACTGACTATATCTTTTAGGTGCAGTTTAAAGTGTTTATATGCATAGCAAAAGCAGTGTTCCAGATATGTGCATGTTACTCCAATATATATCTATGTCAAACTTTACACTAGATTATGACAGCTGTGACATGTTAACAAAAACCTATTTTAATTGCATGCTTCTACTATAGCCCTGGGCCAACAAAAGCCAAGTGGTTAGTGGATCTGGTAGACAGAAACTGAAAAAAAGATCCCATCATATATAAATGCGTGTGTGTGTGCACCCACTATGTTTACATCAGCCATTTGTTTATATGCAAGTCACAACATTTATATAGTATTCTTGTTGACACTTCTGTCAATAAATTGCCCACTCACTTTGTACCTTTGAAGCTGTGTAGAACAAAAGATCCCTCATCCTTGAAAAAGAGCTAAGGCTCAGCATCAAGAGGGAAATATATGCCCCTAATTTATACTAAGATGGAAAAACAAATGTAAAGACAAATGAGCAACTACCTTCCAAGTTTGTATTAACTAACATCTCAAACAGCTTGTAACATGGAAGAATTCAATCACAATTTATATTTGAAATAAACATTCATGGAAGCTTTGTGTCAAATATTTTTATATTGAGAAAGTTGCCTGAGATTTTCATATAAAAATCATTAAACAAATGCAAGTGAATTGTTTTGAGGGTAATACATACGCTTTTCCGTTTTCTTAGGTAAAGCTTCTGGGCCGTTAATCTGTGCTAATTCTTCATCCTTGGATTGTTTACAGGATGTATCATTCTGCATTAATTGCTGATTGCCCATATTTACATCTATATTGGTAGAAATAAATAGCAATATAAAAAAATGAACTTTACAAAAAGAGAAAGAAAAAAAAACAAACCAAGCTACTAATGATTTGGTTTAGCTGGTCCCTCAGTTGGGTCAACATCTGGCAGATTCTCTTTCTCCCATACATCCTCTACATTTAGCAGCCTTTTATGTTGGCATTTCCAAGCTGGTTTCTTTGCAGAATCATTAAACACAAGTGTACCATCATCCATGTGGATATATATATATATATATATATATATATATATATATATATACACATGTATGTGTGTGAGTGAAGCTGCATGCCACTACTCAATAACCTGTGTTGGCTTGTTTATATCTCTGTAACTTAGAGGTTTGGCAAACAAGACTGATAAAATAAGTAACTAACTCTAAAAAAAATAAGTACTGGAGAATTGGTTTGTTAAACTAACCCCTTGAAAGCAATGCTCCAGCATGGCCACGGTACACTGACTGAAACGAGTAAAAGTAAAAGAAACAAGCTTTCGTAGAGTTTCCATGAACCATTTTCCCTGACAAGGCATTGGTCAGTCTGAGGTTATGTTAGAAGATACTTGCCAAAGGAGTTGCACAGTGAGACAGAAGCTGAAACTACAAAACAAAACAAATTCCACAGCCACCAGCACCTGAAAAAAAAAAAAAAAAACGGAAAGAAACCAGTAAAGTGAGAAAGACAAATACCTGTTTTTGAACTGCCCATTGATAAAAGTGCATCAACTTCAGTCTCACACTGCGTTAGAACAATGTGAGAAGTTTTACAGTCATTTTCATTAGAAGTTTGTTTCGGTTCGGCTATATTTGCAGATTTATCTTGATTCTCATTTAGATCTGTTTCCACTGTGGTTTCAGTACAAGGTTTCAGATCAACGTGCCATTTCTCATCAGTTTCAGGAACCTGAAATCCGGTTGATAATATAGTCTCAATTGTTTTATGACTAAATACTGGCAGTGACTCTTGAAGTATGGTGCTGCCAGAATCTGGCACATATTTGGCTTCCTCTGCAGCTGCTGCAGTACGGAAAGCATCAATCTGATCTGGCTGAAATAAATGAAATAACAAACAGCAATTAAGAATTCTTCATAATTAATAAAAAACATTTTGGGAGAAAACAATTTCCTTAATGCTGCTTTATAGCAATTAGGTTTACAATGGATGGTTTTTAGGTTCAAATCTGATAATGGGTGACAGGGAGCCTATAATCTTATCATATAGTGAAACTGTACACTCCTCCCAGTAAAAAGTGGAAGTAGCCAGCCATTATAAATATACCAGTAGCCAGTCGACAGAAAGGTGAGAGGGTCGAGAGTACATGTAGATTGTGTTGATAGTCATGTCTGTACTTCGGAATATAACAATATCTGCCAGAACAACCGTCGTCAAAAGACAGGTACAACAGTGGCAAAAGACCGCTTTACAACAAATCTATAGGAATATCAGTAAAGACATTATTCTCATTTGTTGATTGTAGAGCAGTCATGGACCACAGGTGGCCTAAGGAACTTTAAGAATGGCACAACTGGCAAAAAACTACTTTAACTTTTTTTATTAGTGTGGCCCATCTGATAATGAGCAATGTCTTATATGGCTCCTAAATCATTTTGATGAAACCTACCCATCAACAAATTATATCTTTTATAAGAATTATTGCAAACTTAAGCAAGTTTTGAGTTCAGTTCCAATACACAACACTTTAGGAAAGTGTCTTCTACTGTAACCCTAGGCCTTGAGAGTGGAGTCAATTCTCAGAACTTGGAAGAAGCTGTTGTAATCATGTGTATATCATCATCATCATCACCACCATCATTTAACATCTGTTGTCCATGCTGGCATGGGTTGGATGGTTTGACTGGGCTGCCAGGCTCCAGTCTGACTCGGCATGGTTTTCTATGGTTGGATATTCTTCCTAATGTCAACCACTCCAAGAGCGTAATGAGCACTTTTATGTGCTACCAGCACGGGTGCCATTTGTGTGAAACTGATATCTGCCATGACTGCAATTTTGCTCAGCTTGATGGATCTTCTTAAGCATTTCATGATGCCAAAGGTCTTGCCTTATTTATTTTTAGAGTGGCCTCCGTGAGGCCCAACGCTCGAAAGGAACTCAGCCATCTCACCTCTGTGAGGCAGAATAATGTAATTACATAAAAAGGTATCTTCAATATTTAACCCTTTACTCATATCTGGCCCAAAATATCCAACCTATTTTACGGTCAAAGTGGCCAGATCTGGCCTCTGACACCTACCCTACAATGTCATTCAAATTATAAACATTCACATCATAGAAATAATGCTTGATTACTTCAAAACAATGTTAATGAATAAACATTACAATTGAGAGGAAAACCTGATTGCTAAAGGGTTAAGCAACTCTTTAAAGTCAAACCGATTGAGTCTACTTCAGTAGAATAAAAATTAGTTGTCATGAGAAAATAGCCATAGCATTCATTTATTGAGAAGTAAAAGATGTAGCAGAAGAAAAGTTCAAGATCTGGAAAGAATTACTTACACTGAATAACGAAACAGGAAGAGCAAGCCGCTCATGGAGTGGGATACACTGAAGGCTTTCTGCAAGCTTTTCACAATTTAAAGCAACAAAACTTGAATTAATTGATTTCTCATCTTCCCATTCTTTTTCATCTTTAAATCGAAACTGTGACAAAGAATCAGCTAAAAATCAAAGACATAAAAAAAGGTTTCTTTTTATCAAATGTACAAACAAAAAGAATCAAAATACAATACAAAAACAGTATTCTAAAGGTGTTAATAGACCCTAAGGTAGCATTAATTTGATGAAGCAACAATCTATTTCTTTATTTATCTCTGCTTTTGGAGCCAGATTAAATGAAAAGAGCCAACACAATAAGTGTTAGATCTTAAGGCTAAAAGTTAGATAAAAACCACAAATAGGTTTTATATTATCATTATTTGAAACAACATAAAATTAGCCCTTTAGCATTTAAACTGGCCCCTTATTTGACCTGAATATTTTCCCTGTTTTATGTTCAAACCAGCTAAATATAGCTTCTCACACCTACCATACAAAGCCACTCTAAAAATAAATAATCACATCTTTGAAATTTCAAAGCTATGAGATAAAGAAGGATTAATTTAAAACAATGTGTATAAATAAGCATTTCATTTGACAGAATAATAAGTATGCTAAAACTAGAGGTAGTCGATAGCTTCCGCTCTCTGGGCGACCAAGTTAGTAGTGGGGGTGGGTGCGCTGAAAGTGTAGCTGCTAGAATAAGAATAGCCTGGGCAAAGTTTAGAAAGCTCTTACCCCTGCTGGCGACAAAGGGACTCTCACTCAGAGTAAAAGGCAGACTGTATGACGCATGCGTACGAACAGCCATGCTACATGGCAGTGAAACATGGGCTATAACTGCTGAGGACATACGTAAGCTCGCAAGGAATGAAGCCAGTATGCTCCGTTGGATGTGTAATGTCAATGTGAATACCCGTCAGAGTGTAAGTATCTTGAGAGAAAAGCTGAACATTAGAAGCATCAGTTGTGGTGTGCAAGAGAGACGATTGCGCTGGTATGGACATGTGGTGAGAATGGATGAGGATAGCTGTGTGAAAAAGTGCCACACCCTAACAGTTGAGGGAATCCGTGGAAGCGGTAGGCCCAGGAAGACCTGGGCTGAGGTGGTGAGGCAAGACCTTCGTACATTGGGCCTCACCGAGGCGATGACTACTGACCGAGACCTTTGGAAATGTGCTGTGCGTGAGAAGACCCGGCAAGCCAAGTAAGATCATTGCCAGTGCCCCTGGACTGGTTCTTGTGCGGGTGGCACATGAGATGCACCATTTTTAGCGTGGCCGTTGCCAGTACCGCCTGACTGGCTCCCGTAGGATTTTCGAGCGAGATCGTTGCCAGTGCCCCTGGACTGGCTTGTGCGGGTGGCACATAAAAGACACCATTTCGAGCGTGGCCGTTTTCGTGCGGGTGATACGTAAAAGCACCCACTACACTCTCTGAGTGGTTGGCGTTAGGAAGGGCATCCAGCTGTAGAAACTCTGCCAAATTAGACTGGAGCCTGGTGTTGCCATCCGGTTTCACCAGTCCTCAGTCAAATCGTCCAACCCATGCTAGCATGGAAAGCGGACGTTAAACGATGATGATGATGATGATGATGAAAGAAGGGAAAGGAAGTCTCTACACTCAATCTGCTAGAAATAGCAACCAAATCTTTCTCAAATCGTACCCTGCCATCTTAAAATGAAGGTGATATTGGATAATGTAACCGTGGGTGTGTGATGTCTAAAAGTAAAAAGACAGGATGGAATGGTCATGACTGAAATGCTTTTGATAATAGGTCTATTCTATTAGTGCTGATTCGAGAGTAAGCAACCAGTAATCAGTAGTTAATTATATATCAGTCTGACTTTTACCAGAGAGGATTTTTAGGCATCTTATCATAGTAAGGACAGCTGGATGATGATGACAATAATGATAGCTACCTCAATAGACAACAACATCAGTTCATGAAACATCATCATCATTTAATCAACACAAGTCTTTATTGTTGTAGAGCCTTGATCAATTCCTACCATGCAGAATTATGATATTTAAGTCACCAGTTGTAAACAAAGGCAACCCATAAATCAAGTGCTCCAGATATATTATGCCTCTACTTCTAGCCTAATTGACAACCACATACAGTAGTTTACTGTGTGTGGTAGTGTGACAGTCAGGATATGCTGTGTCTTTTTTGTGATTCAGGTTGTTCTTCTGTGACTAGAAAGAACTCAAAACAATTCACTATACACCATAGCATGTGGCATACTGACAACCACACCAGTAAATCACTTACACAATCAGAATATTAAAAAAATGGAAGAATACTTGGACATGCAAAAAGTATAGTTTATTGCCACAGAAAGCTTCAGCTCCATCACTCCTTGTTACTAAACATTCAGAGACCTACACAACACCTCAGAACTACAACATCCTAAAAATACTATTTCTGTCACTCAGCTTGGATAAGCATAAGATACACATCCATACAGAATAGCTACAACATTAATAGCCTCACCTACTCTAATCAGTGCTGCACTAATAGGTTGTGCACTGACAAATCCACCTTGCCCCTCTCTGGTATGACCACCACCAGAAAAAAATCGGACAATAGAGAGAGTTCAATAAATCCAGGTTATTACACTGTACCACATACAATTCATCATTGCATGTTAGAGTGCGCAGTATGTATTGGATGTGCAATAGGGCTCTCAGTAAGATATGACATAACTGGAAACATGAGATCACATGCCACATCTTGTTATTTGACCAACTACCCATAAGACCATGTAATGAGACCTAACCTACACAACAACAACTCTTGGAGTTTCGTGTTATAGACAGTCTTTAGGATTAGAAGAAAGCCTAAAGGTAACTACTTAGTATTGAGTATTCACTTTTTTGTTTATAACAAAAGTACTATCATTAAACATATACTTTGAATCTTGAGAATATACTCTCACATTTCATTATTGTCTTCCTTCCAGCTACTCCCATCCACTTTTATATAATGTGGATTAGCCATAGCAAGATACCTATATCTGTCTTTCTATCACACTTCAGTCGGTCAACATCAGGCATAAAGCCATCTCTCTACTACAACCTTCTTCAGTTGAGGGGTCTTTCTCTTTCTCTTGTGAGATACTTGGAGACCTTAAACATCCAGTAGACTCTGTAAAATGGTTAGCATTAGGAACGGCATCCAGTCATAGAAACCATGCATATTAGTTTGGAGCCGAAAGCAGTCCTGTGGCTTGTAGGATTCTGTCAAACTCTCCAATCCATGCCAGCATAAAAGATGAACATTAAACAAAGATGATGTTGCAGATGTAACTGGGTAGTTAATTCAATTTCCAACCCAAGGTTTCAGGTTCAGACCCGCTGTGAGGCAAGTGTCTTCTCCTATAACTTCAGGCTGATCAAAGCTTTGTGAATGAACTTGACAGACGAAATATGTGTATTTATGAGTGTGTATGTATGTCATTGTCTTGATATTACATGTGAATGTTGCCATCAAACAAGCATTCATTTTCAATTTACAGTGAAAACATGTCAAGCCAAAGGAAAGTATTAGCTTACTTGGAAACAGGTGAGGGTTGGCGACAGGAAGGGTATCTGGTCATTAAAAATTCTGACTCAAGCGAGGATGAAAAATGGAAGTAGAAATAGTGATGATGATGCAAGATATGGCCATCTCACTCATCTAAGAAGGGCAGTAATTCCAAATAGCTGACTTGAAAGAGGAAAACCCGCTCAACCCATGCCTGTATTGAAAGTGAACATGTACTGAACACACACACACACACATTTTGTGTCCAAATTCCACTGAGGATGAATCTGGCTTTCATCATTTCAGAGTTGACCAGAATAGGTACCAGTTGAACACTGGGGTTGATGAAATTGACTTCTCTCTCCCCTCAAAATTGCTAACCTTGTGCTAAAATTAGAAAGAATTATCATTAATATTATTATCAACAATACCTGTTTGACTGAGCAAGCTGACAAAGTCAACACCAATCTGCTGGGGTTTCACATCATCTTCATCTTCTGGTGGTAAAGGAGCATAACGATCCCAATTACTGGCAAGTTTTCTCCGTCGAAATAAAGGCTTAGAAACACTGTCAAATTCTTCAGAATCACTCACCTGGAATAATGGATCATTAATATTCTTATTTAAGGATCTGAAACTTTGCAGTCAAATGATTAAGAAAATACATATCAACTAAGGTTTTATATTTAATATCATTTTTATTAATCTGATGCTGTGAAATTCTTCAAATCTGGAAGCATTATCCAATTTAATTGTGTCCCATCACTCTTCCAAAATTATAAAAATGTTGTTCCGAAAACATTTTACAAGTAATATAAGTTTCATCTCCCTAAACCACAATATAACCAGTTACACTTACATCAGAAATTGATAAAAGGAAAGTTATATTTTCGTACTCAACAGTTAAGCACAACGATTAAAATAGGCCCTTTATGGAGGGGTCCTACATACAAAACACTTTAAAAAGACAAGTACTTCATTTATGGAAAACGGAAGGTTGAAAAATTAAGTCGATCTGGTCAAACACGCAGATTTTTAACGCTTTCGTCACTGCCATCAACAAAACCTAAAAGTATTTAAAACATTTTTGTTGAACGAAAAAGGAAAATAAACTGCCCATATAACAATATTCTTTTCTAGTGTGTTGAGATCACCCTTTTCTACTCTAGGCACAAGGCCCGAAATTTTTGGGGAGGCGGCCAGTCGATTAGGTCGATCTCAGAACGCAACTGGTACTTAATTTATCGACACCTAAAAGATGAACCGCAAAGTCGACCTCGGCGGAATTTGAACTCAGAACGTAAAGACAGACGAAATACTGCTAAGCAACAGGAGACGTCACAACTTTCAGGCCACCAAAAAATTTCCTGCGTAGATACATGGTCTCAAATTTGTCAAGAGGAAACGATATTGATTTCTAACAAAGCCTCAAATTTGGAAGAGAGAATAATCGATTAAACCGACCCAAGTACTAGGATGCTACTTTTAGTTTGAAGACCAACGTAAGTATGAAAAACATAACTTCGGTGGCATCTAAACACAAAAGATGTTTTCACAAAGCATTTTGTCCCACGTTCTTATAGAAAAGGGGAAAGGGTTAGTCGTTTCAATCATCCTCAGTATCTGATCGATATTTAATCGTACCCTATAGAATGAGAGTCAAAGCCGACCCCAACGGAATTTGAACCCAGAACATAAAGAACCTGATAATAAACACAAAGCATTTCCCCGACACTCTAACGATTCTTCCTGCTCAATAACATAAAATGAAAATAGATGGCTATATAACCTGGTGGTCAGGATTTAACTCCACGGCAACTATACATTGTTTAGCGTTAGTAATACAAGATATTTTCCTTACATTTGTAAAATCTTCTTTCTGATGATTCAAGTGTGATTCCGTTTTCTTTGCTCCATGTTCTTGTCCTTTGTTTTCTTTGTGCTCTTTGCCTTTGGTAGGAATTCCATGTTTCTTTTTATATTGCTGACTTTTTTTTTGTTTGTGCTGGTCAGGCCTCATGTTTTCGACATCACTACAGCCCTCTTCTGTCTTGAGAAATAAGAAACACTATTCACGGCTTTTAGAGTTATTCCCCCTCACAACTCTATGATTATCTTACGTATCCTAACAATGAACATACACACACTTCGCTCTCTACCACCTCTATCCATCTATCTGCCTTTCTTTTGCTCAACTTCTGTGACAATAAATATGAATAAATATATAAATAAATCTTAACAAGCAGTTAAACATTGTTACAACGCAATAGATATTTGTCGAATAAATCGTGTCTGTGCGTTTGTACATTATAGTCGGCTAAGAATCCATAAGTTTATTTGTCAAAACGAGTGGGTAGATTAATATTTCAATGTGTGTGTGTGTGTGTGTGTGTTTGTGTGTGTGTGTGTGTGTGTCTGTGTGTTTGTGTGCGTGTCTGCGCGTATACACCCGCAATCACACGCTCCTTTACATTAGTGTCCTGTTAGAGTTATTCCCCTTTACATATTACCCTAAATAATTCGGAACGTCAAACGTTCCGAAATATGTATTAAATTTTCCAATGAAGTGAGATGACTCTCACTCGAAAACCAGAAAGTTTTCGAAATCTGAACGAAGTTACTGTATATTATTGTTAAAATATTGTAACAACAAGGGAATTGTATCATGATTCTTGATTATTTTGTAAATTAAAATAGTAAATATAATTTATCGATACAAATACAGATATAGTTAAATAGAGTTAATACAGCAAAAGATATCATTAATAATACGATTAAGCAATATGCTCCATTCTCAATGATTTCTTCGGAAATATTTTCCGAAATAGCAATGGTAAATCCCTTATATTTTAGCATTCTTTGAATTGGCTTTTTGCCACGGAGATTCAATATGTTTCGTGATAACCTCAGTTGTTGAACTCACAAAATTCATTCGATGGTTTATTACTTGATGAAGATTCTTCTTTCTTTACACACACACATACACACACACCTTTTGTTAAAATATTTATAAGAGACAAAAATAGTTTCCACCTAAATGTTTTAATTTTCAAAAAGATTTCAAGAATGACACTTTTACTATGAATATGGATTGAAAGGCAAGGAGCTAGCAGAATCATTAACACACTGGACAAAAATACATAGCAGCATTTCTCCTGGCACATTTACTCTTCAAGTTCAAGTTCTGCTAAGGCCAACTGTGTTTTTCATCTCTTCAGAGTAGGTAAATTTGATGCAAGTTAAACACTGAAGTTGATTGTTGTTGACTAGCTAGCTTTGTGTCAAAATTTGAAATTTGAAATTATGAAACAATGATAACAACCAAGCAGCAACAAATTGAAAGAAATGAGGAAGCTCTGCTAAATATTTCATCTAGCTTGCTAAAGATTCTGTCAGCTCACCACCTTAATAATAATAATGATGATGATAATAATAATGGTAATAATAATAATATTTATTATTATTATTATTATAAATGCCTGGATGCAGTACCAGGCAATGGCTCTCTTGGCTTCTGATCTAAACTGATTGGAAGTGTTATCATATACATTGTTTTGTCTTGCTATAAAAGATGGGCTACAGCAAATATTCTGCTTAATACCACAGATTTGCTTGTCAGTTGTTTGACCTTAACCAGTTGAGCATGTCCCTTGGTGGCTGACGGTATGTGCATCTCTGATCATGAGCAAAAATAGTGGCAGAGCTTCATAGCCATGTATTGAGAGGAATTCTTTGGGGTTTGAATAATTCACCTTTGGAAACATAAGTGTTTTGCTCAACATCCTTAAACAAACCTTATTCAGGAACCTTTTGAGTGGGATGGGCTACTCCACTGAAGAAAATTCTAACTGGGCCCCACCTGCGAGGTCATGTGCTGTTTATCTTGATATGAGATCACCATGTCGCGCACATATGGTTGTGATGCATGTGCCTGGTGTACCCTTATCAGACAGGTAGTCATGATGGGTATGCAGGGCTTCGTATATTTTACCCCAGTGTCACTTTGATGGCATGCACTGCTCTCTCACTCAATAATAACAATAATAACAGTTAACAAATTTTCCATAATATTATGATTTTTTTCCCCATAAAATTCACACAAAAAAAAACTTTGTTTATTAATTCCTCCTCGCCACTGTTGTAATTCTTTATTATCGGATTGTTACAATGCCCACTTCGGTATAGAAACATAGTTGTTAGACCACTAAAGACACGACTATCTACGACCTTCTACATCGTACTCTCTCTCTCTCTCTATACTGACCGATGTCACCTTATTTATAGTGACTAGCACATACCACTCATCATGTTGGAGGGGTGTACCATTATTACTATTATACCCACAACAGATGTATTGTGGCAGAAGTGTAGGTAGTCAGTGAGAAATGATTTAATGGAAAGGGACTAAGAACACAGAATAAGGATGATCAATGGAAAATGTGAATGAAGAGGAACAATCTAAAGGCTGAGGGCAGATATCAAAATAAGTGGTTCCAGATAGTGGGAGAGATAACTGGCAGAACAGAAAGATATCATGGATTATGTAGTTCTGCTCTCATTTAATTATAGCAGCTGAATAGTGAAGTTGTTAGAAGACTGATGATAGGTAGGGAGATGAGGTGATAGGGAAGGATTGACAATGACATATTGGCAAGGAATCTAGTTGTATATCACATTGTGCTCCAGAACCTCAGTTGGGCAGGTTTTATTGAGTACTGTGTTTTGCCATTCATTTCATCCATGAGGCCCAAAATCCTAAAGTCAACCTTTGCTAATTTCTTCAAAGTCATTCTGTGTCTTCCTCTTCTCTTCTACAAACTGCATGTAGTTGTGTATACTGATTTATCAGTGATATATGAATAAAACAATAATAATTGGATACATAGTTAATTTTTCAAATAAATTCATTTTTACACAATTTTCAGGATATACAAATATTTTTGTTATAAATTTTATTATTTACAAACTTAACAATCAATCAAAATTATCACAGTTCCTTGCACTGCTGATCTAAAAAATATGTATATATATATATATATATATATATATATATATATTACGGAGATGTACTTGCATAGCAAGTGACCTGATCTGAGATCATGTGCAGGAACAAAAACAATTCCAGCATGGAAGGTGTTTATAAGCCATTTAAAATAACACACAAAATCCGTTAGATTCACTTCAACATTTAAATTTAATTTAAATTCTGTGCTGCATCTCAGAGATGCAGCACAGAATTTTGTCAGTGAACAGGTCGCGGTCTCAAAGCGCCGAAAATATTTTGACAAATTAAATTTAAATGTTGAAGTGAATCTAACGGATTTTGTGTGTTATTTTAAATGGCTTATAAACACCTTCCACGCTGCAAATATATATATATATATATATATATATATATATATATGTACATATGTATGTACGCATCTATGCTTGCATGCATATGTGTATGTATGTACTGATATCAGACAGGGAGAATGAGTGCTGTGCTCCACACCACATTGGTGAATAAACATTCCTTATTTATGGGTTATCAAAGCTACCAATGGTTTCATGTGGAGAGATTACTTACTATATGAAACCATTGGTAGCTTTGTTAAACCACAAATAAAAATATGTGTGTGTGTATGCATAGAAAGTGACATTTTACAAAAGTTGAAGCAACGATTGTGCCCATTACAGGTGTGCCATTCAAAAATAACTGATAAGTATTTATTTTCCTTACATACACAACTTCATAATTCATTCTTATTAATCAAATGGATGAACTACGTTTATCTAGTAGTGTTCTTACTGTGAGAACCGAAGCATTGCAATGGAAAGAGGATGAAAGATTATAATTGGGTAGAGTGGTTCAGGTACAAATAAGTCTATTCACAGAAATTTAGAGTGTGTGCATGAATGTCGGTATTATTAATCTGACCCAAAACAAGTGATATCTAGATAGTGAGGATTGAAATATTTCAATAATAACACTTATACATCCTTTTACTGTGTTGCTCCTATTGTAGAAGACTAAAAAGCAAGGAATTTCATTAAAGCAGCAGAGCTGAGGGACCCTCACAAAGCATCAGCAGTGAGTTCAGGAGACACCTGAATAGAGATGGAATAGACTTCAAGATATGTGAACATGAGCCTTCATCAGCCCCATTTCAATTCAAACAACTTCAATTTCCAGTGACCCTTAATCTTGCCATGATCATCAACAAATTCCAAGGTCAAATGTTTTTGGTTGCTGGTTTACACCTGGAAGAGTCCTGCTTCATTCATGGTCAGATTTACATTGAATATTCAAGAGTAGGAAGTAAAAAAAAATCTTTACCTGTATGCACCAATGGAAAAAAAAAAACAAAGACATAATTTATTGAGACATTATAAATTGCTCCAAATAATTCAGCAATCCATCCTGAACAAGATGCTTATTTATCATGGGAGATATGGTCTGACATGGAATAAAAAACTACTGAAGACAATCTATTGTGAAAATTACTCAACAACGATGGATTACCCACTATATAAGAACGTGTGTGTATGTGTGTGTGCACATGTAAATAAGATATGTACACACGCATGAATATATTTTTCTAATCTGTGTTCAAGTTTGATAAAACATTCAAAATCAAAAGCATCAATTATTGATGAGATTTATTTTTCATTTTCTTTTAAACTGACAACTAAATATAACATTTAATTCATTACATGTCAGTGGCTTCAACATCTAAATTATGATTTAAATTATGAAAAGAAGTCATGTTTATTTCTGCATCACATTCTTTAATCACAGTGTCCAACTTGAATATGGTGAATCATCATCAAAGTTGTTACAGTCTTGTAGTTTAATGTAAGTATTTTAGGGATTCGTAACACCAATATCATCATTAAAGGCAGGGTTTACACTAAAACAATACAAGAAACAAAAATATAAGTTTTTTTATACATATATACAAGAAACAAAATAATGTTAATAAATTAAAAGAATGCCCGCTATAATTCTCTCTCTCTCTCTCTCTCTCTCTCTCTCTTTCATGGTTTTTTTGTTGTTTTTGTTCTGGTGTGCTGTCTGGTTGGTTTCTAAATTTTTGTTGTAGTTGTTTATTTCTGTTTCTTGCCAAAGATTCCACTTGCTCACCAAGACAGGTCATTTTCACCCAGTGTGAATGATTTTTTATCCTTGGCAAGGTCGACCAGAGTTCACTTGGGATTAAATTACCACTACTGCCATCTTCCCCTGTCAGGATCACAACCTCCAGTACCAGTAGTACCACCACCACCTCCAATACCAATACCACTATCACTGAGACTAGTAGCAGCATTACCACCACCACCACCACCACCACCACCACCACTACCATCACCATCACCAACATCAGCATTACAACCAGCATCACCATCATTTGTCCTGCACACCCTATAAATTGGTTGGCATTAAGAAAGGTATCTTGTCAACACTGGAGCTTAATGCAGCCTTGAAGCTCACCACTTCCCATCAAATTATCCAACCCATGCTAGCTTGAAAAGCAGATATTGATTGATTGATGATGATGATGATGATGATGATGATGATGATGATGATGATGATGATGATGATGATGATGATGATGATGATGATGATGATGATGATGATAAATAGATAGATAAATATACAATGAAGCATTGGCGCAAAGCAGTGTTCAAATATGAGCACAATTTAAATAAGCTGAAATATGTTTGTCACATATTTCAACTGCTAAAAGCAAATACACTGCAGATACCATGGAAAAAAAAAATCTCTCTCTCATTCAAAGTTGCCTCTCTTAGGTATATTTCATTGACAAGAATCAAAAAACTCAAAACATCAATGCCTGAGATTCCTGACAGATGGTGACACTGAACAAACTGGTGTTTTCACACCTTTTTACCATAAAAGAGATTTTTTCTCCATAGTAACTGCAGTGTATTTACCTTTAGCAGTTGAAATATGTCACAAACATATTTCAACTAACCTAAATTGTGCTCACATGAAATATATATACATATATACATACATAAACAGACAGATAGACAGTTATATACATGAGGGGGTACCCCCAAAAAACTGGAATTTTGCAATATTACTTTATTCATTTAGTTTTTTTACAAGTTTACACTTTCATTGCCATCTCCATTTGAAGCAATCCATCAGTCCAGATGTGTTTTTGTCATTAGTGATAACATTTGAATAAAAGGATCCTGATCAACTTCCAACAGTTCTTTCAGTTGACAACAAGCATTCATTCATGATTGCTTTTGAACTTCTGTGAGCAAGCGAGGTACAAATTTTGCTGCAACTCTTTTCATTCACAATTTCTCGATCAAAATTCATTAGTAGCAGCTCCAGGACACACCAATCATATCAACAGGTTTGTCAATTGTTCAGCAATGGTCCTGCAAGATCAGTTCCTGAATTTTTATGATGTTTACATTCGTTTGGGAGGTCAGCAGTCGCTTTGAATGAGGTTGGTCTTCAGGCAACAAGTGACCATTCCTAAAGTGTGAAAAACCACTCATAAACTTGCGTTTTGCTAATGACAGTGTCCTTCTAAGCTGTTTGACGCATGAAAACTGTTTCAGCCAACGTTTTTCCCAGCAGAAAACAGAATATCATGGAAGAACGCTGTTTCTTCATTTCAGTAATCGGAAAAAATCGATGACCTGGAGAAGCACTGCGAAGCAAAGATGCACCACATGGCACTACCATGCCAGTCGGCAGACTGATACCTTAGTGTCACCTCAAGTGACTTCTAGCAGCAGAAGACTGAACTACAATGTGTTTGTCTCACAGAGAACGTTTCCAGTTACTTTTGGGCACCTCCTCATACATATAAATATCTACTTACGGAGATGTAAACACACCAGCATCGGTTGTAAAGTGATGTTGGGAAGACAAACACAGACACACAAACACACACACACACACACACACACACACACACACACACATACATAGATAGATAGATAGATAGATAGATAGATAGATAGATAGATAGATAGATAGTTTTAGGGAAAATAACCAAGTTTCAAGAACTCATCGATGAAAATCCACTATCACATATAGAAAAATTAACAATTAAAAGCACAATAAATGAGTATAATATAAAACAAAGTAAATATCATAAGATAAAGATAATAAAATGACTACACGTGTTTCATAACTAATTTTCAAATAGAAAGGAAATTTAAATCGATTAAAATCAATTAAAATCAATTGAAATTATCGAAAATAAATTCTATTCAAAAATATAGCTAATCTTCAGGTCGAAAGTAGAACAATAATTAAAATAAATAAATATATATATCTCAACCAACAATAAGTACCAAATGAAATTATATGAAATACTTATTGTATAAAGATAGAAAAATTATTAAAAATATAAAAATATCAAAATAATAAACATTCAATAATCATCCCTTCATCCATTATAATATATGCTAACATGTATATTATATACAAAAACCAGCTTACATAAATTATCATTGTTTTAAATTATCATTATTTTAAATACAATTTGAACGAAGTTTAAGTTTAAAATAATAATGAAGATAAAATTAGTACATATTTAACCGGTGTAATAGTTAAAGCTATACTATTTAAAACTAAAAACGTTTATTTAATTATCATTAAAAAAACAATTGAATAATAGAAAAATACAAGAATATTTATTTCTACAAACGTAAAAATAAAAATATGAATGAAAAAATTATGAATGAAAAAATTATGATATTATAAACAATAACGTCTTAGTTTCAGTTTGAATTACGGAAAAATATGGATAAGTACTGTTTTTTCTTTGCTAAAGATTTTCTACTATTTGAAAATAATATGTATTCTTGTTTTTTATATTATTCATTTGGTTCTTTAAAGATTATTTTTAATAGATAACTTATTTAACACTAAATTATTTAGAAGTTATAGTTTCATTTCAACATAATATTAGAACTTCGATTTGAATAGTGTTGATATATTTTCGATTGTTTTTGATTAATAATATTTGATTAATGATTAGTCTTTATTGTTTATAATATCATTAAAGGTTTTTTAATTAAAACTTGGTATATATATATAAAGTTTAATCTTTTATTCTTAATAATTTGTTTCTTTCCTAATTTTTTCATTCATAATTTTTTCATTCATATTTTTATTTTTACGTTTGTAGAAATAAATATTCTTGTATTTTTCTATTATTCAATTGTTTTTTTAATGATAATTAAATAAACGTTTTTAGTTTTAAATAGTATAGCTTTAACTATTACACCGGTTAAATATGTACTAATCTTATCTTCATTATTATTTTAAACTTAAACTTCGTTCAAATTGTATTTAAAATAATGATAATTTAAAACAATGATAATTTATGTAAGCTGGTTTTTGTATATAATATACATGTTAGCATATATTATAATGGATGAAGGGATGATTATTGAATGTTTATTATTTTGATATTTTTATATTTTTAATAATTTTTCTATCTTTATAAAATAAGTATTTCATATAATTTCATTTGGTACTTATTGTTGGTTGAGATATATATATTTATTTTAATTATTGTTCTACTTTCGACCTGAAGATTAGCTATATTTTTGAATAGAATTTATTTTCGATAATTTCAATTGATTTTAATTGATTTTAATCGATTTAAATTTCCTTTCTATTTGAAAATTAGTTATGAAACACGTGTAGTCATTTTATTATCTTTATCTTATGATATTTACTTTGTTTTATATTATACTCATTTATTGTGCTTTTAATTGTTAATTTTTCTATATGTGATAGTGGATTTTCATCGATGAGTTCTTGAAACTTGGTTATTTTCCCTAAAACTATATATTTTATATATATTTTATCTATAAAGCTCAATTTAATTTTGATCTTTTATAAATTGATTTTAATTGAGTTTTTACCTGTAATTTTGGATTTTGTCCCTAATATTATTATATATATATATATATATATATATATATATATATATATATATATATACAATGAGCTTCTTTCAGTTTCCGTCTACCAAATCCAATCACAAGCTTTGGTCGGCCCAAGGGTATAGTAGAAGACACTTAGTGAAAGTGCCACGCAGTGAGACTGAACCTGGAACCATGTGGTTGGTAAGTAAACTACTTACCACACAACCACTCCTGCACCTCCCATACAGCCACTCCTACACACACACATGTATATATCTGTGTATAAGATAGGCTTCACTACAGTTTTATCGGCTCTAGAATGAAGGAAATTAACTTTACCTTAGTGATAATTGAACTCAGAATACTGATATACCAATTTAGTTCCAATAAAACGTTCAGCTTCCATCTATTTTTACCCTTTATCTCATAATAAATTATAGCAAACTTTTCTTTTTGCAACAACTTTTTAATTATATATTCTGTTTTGTAATTTGAAATCTGAAATAATTTTTAAAATTGTAAAACATATCTCACCTCTTTTGGTAATGGACATTGTAGCCTTCATCCACACTGTTGTGTAATGTGTAAATCCTGCAGAATATTTATACAAAACAGTTTAAAAAACAAACTCTGTGTTACTAATAAAAAAAAGTGCGTGTATTTCTAAAATTTTCACTTTACAAAAAATATATTTTCAAATTTCTGAGAAAATTCTCCTTCCTCTTATTTCACTGACAGTGTAATACATTATTGACAGTGTAAACCTATAAAAATTTTCTATTTGGATAATGCAAAATTAATGATATGCACCTTGACATGGAATTTCAAATATTGAACAGTTATTTTTCCTCTGCTTTCTTAGAAATTGGTAGATGTAGAAGAGAGAAGTTCTGTCTCAAAACACACAACCTTAATTAGCAACAAATTGCAAGAAAAAATTCTATCTGCTATGAATACTCTTTGGATCCTTTTATTGAGGAATGAATTATTATGAAATCAGGACTTCTAAATGCAGACATTGATGCATGACTAGATAATTTAGAGTTGGATGCCTTTCTGTAAATAAGTACTCAACAGTGAAAGAGAAGTGGAACCTGTTACAAAGTTATGCTTTCTAAAAGGGACATATAATTGCTACAACAGATTTTGAGCAGACTTACAAATAGAAAGTTTGTTTTGGTAAAATTTATCATCAGAGTATCAGAATATATTAGGCACAAGCTTGGAATGCTCTGCAAAATTGCAGGCAGCTGGACAAGGAAGGAAGATATGTCATTCACAAGGCATAAATCTACAACATTATGGAATAATACATCTGTTTATGCAGCATGAATGCCTTGCAAAGTGTACTTTATTTCCTTGCAACAGTCCAAAGAAACTGATGTTACTCAGAGTTCTTGACACAAAGCTACAAATATGTAGCGGAGAGAACTCAGATTGTAGTCACAGAAGATATACAACAAAGCATTTTGTTTGATGCTTCAACAATTCTACTGATCTTTAATAACAAGTTTCTAATTTGGTTCAAAGCAAGAAAATTCAGGGATAGGGCAAGTGACTTAAAACAATATCAGTACATGACTGGTACTTTATCTTATCAATTCTGGACTGATGAAATATAAAGATTGGTTGTTGTCATAGTTATAGAACCAATTATAACCTACATGTAATTAAATAATCAAACGTTTATAAGAAATAATAGGAGTTAGAAAGGAGGGATAAGGAGGAAAAGGGGAGCAAGAGAGAAAGAAAAACATACTGTCCATCTGAAAAAAACAAATTGGTTCCAGGATATTCATCTTCAGTTTTATGATTTGATTCTGCAATGATATGATTATTAAATAATGACTATAGTTTTCTTTGACAGATAAATGTCTTTCTTGCATTGAATACACAGACAAACACAGTTTAGAATACTTTAACAAAATAGAACATACAAAATTAAATTATTAAAAGAAAATGCAAAAATGGATGTGAAGTGATCATCAGTTCAACTATTTGTGTGTGTGTGTGTGTGTGTGTGTGTGTGTGTGAAGGGATGTGGCCCAGTGCTTAGGGTGTTGCATTCATGATCGGTAGATCATGGGTTCAATTCCCAGACCAGACAGTACATTGTGTTCTGGAACAAGACACATCATTTCATGTTGTTCCAGTCCAGTCAGTTGTAAATGCAACAGAATAACCAACTGATCAGAGGGAATGTTGGCATGCTTGCTCAACTAGCATGGTGGCATCATTCAAAAAGCTAAAGCAATGCAAAGCACATTGTGACCAGTGATGTATAAAAACATCCAATAGTTTGGCCGATACTGTTACACACACACACACACGCAACGAGCTTCCTTCAGTTTCTGTCTACTGAATTGACTCAAGGTTTTAGTTGACCTGGGGCTACAGTACAGGACACTTGCCCAACATTCTGCAGAGAGGGACTGAACCTGGAAGTAAATGGCTGGAAAGCGAGCTTCTTAAATGTATAGCCATGCCAGTGCCTACATAGTCAGGCCTGAACTTAAAAAGCAAGTCCTGATCCATGGAGAAGATTTAAAAACACCTGTATTTGCTAAAGTTCAATACATGTTTAAGATTAGGACATTCAATAAATAATATACAACAATGTGTGTGTGTTCGTGTGCGAGTATGTGTGCATGTGTAACAATCAGACATAAAACAGTATAGACTATATAGACTATATATAGACTATATAGGCATGTAACACAGTAGAAGCTACAAGGGATATATAAAGCAGTATTATTCACACTACAAGGAAAAGCTTTTTCCTGCTCAGTGGCAGTGAAGCTGTATGTTTTTCTCAACACTTTCATATATCAGGGAAAACACTACTACACTTAACCCTCTATCATGACTCTCACAACTATTCACTATGAGGTGTCTATAAACTAGCCATCCCCAGTGCATTTCTTTTCTCCCACATTAACTAAAGAAGGTATTATCCTCAATGACTGATACAAGTCATTGTCTCTCATTTACTGAATGTTCTCATCCTAAAAAATGTGTAATATGTCTATTTATGGGCGTTTTCAAATCTTCTCTAGAAATAGAGATATTTAAGTGCAAGCTCAGCTTATGGTTCTGATGTTTGCTTTCCAGTCATGTACTTTGGGTTCCCTCCCACTTGTATGAAACCTTGAACAAATGCCTTTTACTATAGTTTCAAGCTGACCAAACCCTTGTTGATTGAATTTGGTAGATGGAAACTGAAAGAAGCTTGTAGTGAGTGTGTGCATGTACACAGGTGTGAGTGTGTGTCTTCTCCTTGTTATGTCATCATGTGATGTCTGTAAACAAGTACCATCATCATACATGGGATGTTGTTCATTTCCAATGCCTGAGATGTCAGTCATTAGGAATAATACCTTCCTAAATAACCTGATTATTTAAGTCAGTGATTAGCTCAGGGCTTACACAACCAGATATTTTCAACATATCAGCAATTATCTCAGATAGAATTTCATTCTTTCCAACACTGAAATATTTAACTGCTTAATTAGCATACATCTTCCAACATCTGTAGCAAGCCTTTCTTGGAGTTCACTGATAGAAGACTTTGATAAATCTTTTGGCTAACAACCTCATTTTGTAACATTTTTGTGCCATTTTCTTTCATTATAACTGAGGGTAAGTATAGAAGTGTTATTCCAGATGTATTTCTCTTCAATAGCATTTTGATCAATCCAAATACACCACCTTTTTAAACTAGAACACTTTGTGGCTTTCATCCTCGTGACTCTGAACAGCAGCAAGTCTCCCTCTCTCAATGCTGAAACACAATGCATAAAAAAAATTTTTCAAGGCCAGTGTAAGTTAAAAATCATATCCCACAAATACAGGACATCTTAAAGGTCAACTCTGCAGCCAAAAAGTTGACATTGCATCCATTCCAAACCAAAGACACAGATATTAAAACAACTTACGATTTATAGTGGTTTTAGCTGCTCTTAATTCCCTGACATATCTGAAGAGAAATAGAATAAGCAGTGAACAGACAAATAAATATATCATTGTGTGTGTGTGTGTAAGAGAGAGAGAGAGAGAGAGAGAGAGAGAGAGAGAGTATTTTAGTGGAAATGTTTGTTCTCCAACAATAAATGTATTGGGTTGGCAACTAAGATCCCGCCGTTTTTTAAAATTTTAATTTTTTAAAAGCTTTAATAAAAAATAACAACTAATTAATCAATAATGTATTCACCCTTCAATTGTTTACAACTTATTCCTAACGTTCAACAAGATTTTCAATACCTCATTGGTAGAAATCACCCGATTTCAACTCGAACAATTGATCCAACCAAGAGCTCAATTCTGCATCAGTATTGAACAAAACTCCGCACATAGCATTTGAAAGAGGTAGAAATCCATTGGTGCCAAATCAGGAGAGTAAAGTGGGTGTGGCAGCACTTCCCAGCCATGCATTTGAATGGCTTCCTTGGTCATATTGGTGATATGAGGGTGGGCGTTGTCGTGCAGCAGAAGAACTTCATGCTGACGATTAGGTCTTTTCTCTTGAATAGCCGTGTTGAGTTGTTCTATCTGTTGAACATAGAGTTGACCATTTGGTTCTGTTCAAGCAATTCGTAATGGATAATCTCTTCCCTGTCCCACCATATGCACAGCATCATTTTACGTGGATGAAGATCTTGTTTCATGCTCGATGTCGCTTGTTTACCCGGGCTAAACCATTCCTTATGCTGCTTCATATTGATGTACAGGCACCATTTTTCATCGCCAATAACGATTCGGTAAAGAAATCATTGTTTGTATGAGTTGAGCGGTGATGAGCAAACAAACCAGCAGAGATTGTGGCTCGTTGATTTTTGTTGTTGTCACTTAAAGCATGCTCCATACTTCTGAACCTTTCCCATCGAGTGAAGATGCTTTTCTGTAGTAGTGTGGGAGCATTCCATTTTCTCTGCCAGTTCCCTTGTCGTTTGATGAGAATTTTCATGCAAAAGTTGGTTTTGCAAAATATTTGGCATAAAAAAGTTTCACAGGTTTCGATTTTTGGATCCAAGAAAGGAATCCCAATACATGCAGCAAACTGGTTGCAGTGATGGGGCACCATACTACTAAACTACAACTATACAATGGAATATTTACCTTTGAAACAGCTAGGACATGATAAAGGTCTATCCTGGTTAATACCCAAAAATGTCAAACCATTTGAGGTTACAGTAATAGCAACCCTAAGAGATGAAGGGTAAATTAAACACATAATATGAAACACTGTACGATAGTTACCAATAATTCTGGAGGAGGTAAAGCGATATTTGTCAAAAGACAAGTTCATTAATGAAAAAAAACTCTATGGTCAGCAAAAGAAAACAAAAAAAAAGGTTTGGTAAGAAAAAACAACAAGATGCAATCATATATTCAACACGTGATGGCGTACTTATGTATGGCTAAAAGGTAGTGATACCTGAGATTCTACACAAGCGAATGTTGAAAGAATTCCATATTGGACATCTGGATCACAAGGATAATTGTGTTTATGTGCAGCTATGTGTGTTGGCCAAAGATGAAGTTGAAAATGTAGTAAGAGGCTGCAGAGGATGTACTCTGGCAGCGAAATTGCCTACAAAAAATAGGAGCCTTGGCCATATGTAAAAAGTTCATGGTCAAAACTACATATCCACTTTGTGGGTCTGTTAAATGGTATTACTACTTAGTCGTAGTTGACAATTTTACAAAATGGCTGGAAATTGTTAAGTGCAAAAGACAAACTGACTCAATTATAATAAATTTTTTGCGCAAATTATTCCCAACATTTGGCATCCCAGATGTAATTGTATCTGATAATGGAACACAACTTGTCCAGTGAATTTAGAAAATTTGGCGAAATGTTCATGGTAGAACATAAAACGATAGTGCCTTACCATCCCAGATCAAGTAGACAGGTAGAGCAGTTTGCTAACACTTTTAAAAGAGCTTTGAGAAAAGCAAACACGGAAGTCACAAACAAAGTTGCTTTGCAGCAATTCCTAAGGGTATACAGGGTGACACCGAACCCCAATACGTCCAACTATCATATGATTTTCAAACTATCCACAGAATATCCATGGGTACTGTTGCCATTAATGATTCTCTTTTATCAGCTATAAGCTCTTTAAAATGTGTTTATAAGAACGGTAACAAAAAGAAGGAAAAAGATTAATGTAAATTTTAAACTATTGAAATAACAACATAGTTTCATTTTGCTTATCTTATAGAAAAACACCTCTATTGAGTGGTCCAAATCAGTTGACAACATATATCCCACCTCAACATCATCACTATTGCATCCATAAGTTCATCATGTTTACCAATGCCAATTTGGTCACACTTACCCATCTTCCACAGAATTTATTTTGGGACAACACATAATGTTTCAATTTTTTGTAATCTTAACCCTTCTGATAACAACCCACCCGAGACTGTCCCTGGTTCTATGATATAAACTTACCGTTTAAAGTATTAAATCTTTTATCAAAATTTCATGTTAAACACTACTTTAATGATAATAAAGTTATTTTACTTAATTCTTTGTTATTTTCAAACTTGAAGCAAAGGCCGTTGTATTTCAACAAAAAGCTTAAACATTATTTTAAAATATGAATGTCCTGTGGATCATAATTTTCTCTGTTTCAAATTTTGTCAATGCAATCTCATTAGCTGCAACCAAGGCATACTACTTGAATGCATGACTTACTGTTTCTGGAACTTCACTATATTTTGAACACTATCATTCAAATGTTATACAAAGTCTTAAGAGTCTGCACAAATAAAGTGAGCTCGCCAGTAAGCAGTCCAAGCCTTTTGTTGATCCAACCCAAGAGGGGCCTAACACAACACACTCATTTCACTGCTTAAAGATACTAATGTGTATAAAATATTTGAGCCAGTTTAAAATGAAAAAAATCTGTTCTCCAATTTTGAATTAACAGCTTCTCAAATAAATTTGTACTCTCTTCCAAATATTACAGTTTACTGTTGGAAAGTCATTCTAAATGTCAATGTTACAAAACTTCTAAGCAATATTTTTCTTCATCTATGAATGAATGTTGACCTTCATCTCTGATCAGAAAAGCTTCTTTGAATTGAAATCAATCCATATAAAATTTTCAAAAGTTTATATTTAGTAAATTTTTAAAAAATGAGTTCATCAGTTTGAGAACTACCCACCTGTGATTACTTGCATGAAGCAAAATCATCGTAATGATCAATATGGAAACCAGCATCGCAGTGACTGTAATAGAACTTATGAAATTCTTTTCATTGCTGTTAGCAGCTACAGGTGTTTCAGGTTGCTAGAAGAGCAAGAAATATCAATCAATAAGGATTTTTACAGAACAGTAAACATAAACATAAAAACCACATAACAACATCAATAATTATATAATAATTTCTGAGGCAGAAATCCAACAATTTGTTGGATGGGGATTGGTTAATTGAACTGATCCCTGTACTTCATTGGTACTTTATTACATTGCCTCGGGGGGGGGGGGGGTGAACAGCAAAGATAGCCTAGACAAGATTTAAGTTGTGAATGTAAAAGCACCAATACAAACACCACAAGGATTTTGTCTCTGACACTGTAATGATTTTGACAATCAACTGCCTTAACAATAACAACAGCAACAATTTATACTGATATACAAATTTATGGCTGATTAACAAAACGCTAATGTGTATACAAAAAATTAATATAAGCAACTGGGGGCAATATAAAACTACAAAGGGAAAATTTAATCGTCCCTAATTGTGACTGAGGATGCTGAATAGCACCTATATTGCAAGAGATAAGAGTTAAAACGCTTAAGGTTGCACAAAACACAGCTGCTTATATTAATTTTATATATATATATATAGAATATGAGGGGTTTAGTTCACTGATGATCTAAACTAATAAGTTTGCTGCAGAAGTGCTATAATTGGTCATCCGTTAGGTTACAAGTTCACAGCTGAGGCTGGAGCTAGGGACCTGTAGTAGGCTTCCGAGTCAGCAGGTATATATTAAAGGAAAAGGTAAACAAAACCAAGGCAGGTCATTCATTTAGAATATTTAATTAGAGTAAGGTGAAACAAAAATGGAGAAGTAGAAGTAATTAATGTCTTACAGCTGTTTCTGTGATATCCCAGATAATGTGTATGAGGGTGTTGACTCATTACCTGGGGTATCCCAGAAACAGCTGTAAGACATTAATTACTTCTACTTCTATTTGATTCACCTTATTCTAATTAAATATTTTAAATGGACTGAGATGCTTGTCCTGCCTTGGTTTTGTTTTCTATTTAATATATATATATATATATATATATATATATATATATATATATATATATATATATATATGGAACTACATGTCAACATCGATATCATTTACAAAAATGCTGCACAGGCACATAATAGCAGATTATACTTTACAACAGGCATTAAACTTAAAACAAACTTACCTCTGTTATGGTGACTGTATCTTTTGGCTTTTCAGATTTTGGATAGTTGTTGTTAATGTCAATAACATTAATACAAATAGATGTAGTTGAATTTAATGGTGGATTTCCTTGGTCTTTTGCAGTAACATTGAAACACTTGTATCCTATTTTATTTGTTAAATTTGAAGCAATACTCAGAGCACCTGTACCTGGATCCATTTTAAATAACACAGATTCCATTCCTTGTATTGAGTACTGAACTTTACCGTTTTCTCCAATATCTTCATCATTGGCTGCAACAGTCAATATAGTTCCTTTAGATACGCTTTCTTGTACAGTTTCAAAATATTTATCAGACTTAAATACTGGAGCATTGTCATTAACATCAGTTACATTGATTAGGATTGTAGTTGTGTTTTCTTTCCATCCAGGTTTTTGAAAATCATTTACATAGTCATAGTTATCTTGAGCAGTAATAATAACAGTGTACTTTTCCACTGCCTCTCGGTCAAGTTTTGAAATTAACACTATTTCTCCCTGAAATAGAAAGAAAATGATATTACTTAAAGAAATTTTCTATTCACAAAAGTTTTCAAAATTACAGTTTATTTTGGAAAGAATTAGTAATTATAAAAACAAATAGTTTCATTTGTTAATTTCAATGTAACTTAATCATGGATATATTGATAATAAATTATTATTAAGTAGCAAAACAGATAAATTCCTATTTGTTTCCTTGTTTTCTTTAATAAAAAATTCTTTCTTTCCATTGGTTGTAAAATCAATTTGCAATGAATCAATATGCTGCTAACCTTGCTCTCATTACAGAATCTGTAACAGAATTGGAGAAGAGATCTCAGGTATGGAATCAAAACCTGGAATCAAAGGGCCTTAACGATAACCTAGCAAAGACCAAAGTTATTCTTTGCAAGAAAGCAGATAAGACTCTCTTTCTGTCAGATAAATGACCCTGCTCAATATATAGGAAAGGAGTTGGAAGTAATTTCATTCACTGCACCTAGTGTGAGTTATGGACACATATGACATGCAGTGGAATCACAGGTAGATTAACAGATAAAGTAGTCTTTGTACGTGGCTGATGTGCATACACAATAAGCACTAAGAGCACACAGGACTTAGATTCTCTCAAATGCCCAGGATGCTCTCTTGAAATAGTAGATAGTTTCTGTTACCCAGATGACCAAATTAGCAATGGTGATGTATGCTCTGAAAATATTGTTTCTAGAATAAGAATAGGATGGAGGAATTTCAGAAAGCTACTACTTCTGTTGGCAACAAAAGAACTCTCTCTCAAAGTGGAAGATAGACTGTATGATGTCTGTGTATGAACAACTATACTCCATGGTAGTGAGACATGAACTCCAAATGCAGAGGACATGGATAGACTAGAGAGGAATGAAGGCAGTATGCTCCACTGGATGTGTGACAGTAATGCGCATGAACAACAAAGTGCAAATATGTTGAGAGAAAAGTTGGGCATAAGAGGAATCAAATGCAGCATGCAAGAGCGGAGACTACATTGGTTTGGATATGTGATGTGTATGAATGAAGACAGTTGTATACTGAAGTGCTGGTCCCACGATGTGGATGGCACCTGCCAAAGAGGGAGACCCATGAAGATATAGGATGAAGTGGTGAGGACCAATTTCAGGATATTGATGCTCACAGAGGAAGTGACAATGGACCAAGATGTTTGGTGATATGAGGTTCAAGAGAAGACCCACCCACATCGGTAAAACTCAGTTCTAGAAGTGTTGAGTTCCACCCACACATAATACAATTTTCACACACCTTATCCCAACAAATCAAACTACTTCTCCTCTCCCAAATTATGTCTTCTCTTTCTCACATTTCGTCTTGATGCACTATGATTATCTCCCACTCCCCAATCTTGTCCTCGCTACCCTGCTGATTGTATCGTGCTCTCCCCACCCTCTCTATATACCCCAGTTCTCACCAGTCACATATTTCCTCATCCCCACTCCCAACTCACATCTTCTTGGCAATACACTGTTGGTACTTGCCATCATTTATCTCTCTCTTCCTTATTTTACCATGCTTTGATTCCCGTTCCTTGTGAGTATACCCTGGCACTTCGTTGCCAACTTTACCCTACTCTTGCAGTCTTCCACTTTGTCTTTCCCTTGCTCTTCCTTGTAGTTGGGTAACCATGTATTTCCTCTACAGCAGCACACCTGTTTCTGCCCTCATTCTAGATCACTCTCTCTCCCTCAGTTTGACTCTGGCGTGTTGTACAGTGCACAAATATTTGTACATAAATATTCACAAATATATATAAATGAAAATATAATTACAGATATGCATAGATATGCACAATGAATAAATATATTTTAACATATTTTGGAATTTATTCTGTCAAAAATTTCTGTACTTATATCCAAAATAAATATGCATAATTGCTTTTATGAAGTTTTTGAAAGACAAAAAAAAATTAACAATTTAATACAAGAAGAGATTTAACACTCACAGTTATTTTATCAATTTTAAAAGGAGAATTTCCACCAGGAACTGTCAGAGTATAAATAACATTGGCTTGTATCCCTATATCTTTATCTGTAGCTCTTATTTTAATAATTGTGGAATTTACAGGAGTATCTTCTGGTACATGTAATAAAGATGTAAGATTTTGAAATTCTGGGGCATTATCATTAAAATCTTCAACAACAATAAAAACTGTTGCTGTGGAAGATAATGTTGGTAACAAAGAATCACTGGCCATAACATTAAATGTGATGTTTGGATTTTCTTCACGATCCAGCTCTGATATTAAAAAAATTTCACCTGAAAAGTGAAAAAATTTAAAATAGACAAAAATGCCATTTTATTAACAAAAATAAAATACTTTAATTTTCTGAGTACTTAATGTCAAATGTCAATCAAGCCAACACTCATACTGAATAGAAGTACTTATTTCTTCATAAGGTTCCTTGAAGCAATGAGGCAACCTCTAAATAATAGTTCAATATGCTAAAAATTAAAGTCAAATCATAACCTGTAGTCTTGAAACACTGGACATGTTATATAATGCATACCATGATATACAATGCTCAGGAGAAAGACAAGATAGTCCTTGTTGGAATACCTTTAATTATTGGTCTGCTCAATTTAAAGATGATCTGAAGTTAAACAGCACCAGTGGTTCCCACCAAGTAAATTCTTTCCCTATCTTCAGCCTTGAGATATATGAGGTCTGATCAATAAGTATTTGAACTGTTGCCATAGTAACAAAGCTAGAGCACACAGAGTGAAGCCACTTAGTAAAGATTGGTTTTCACTTCTGCTGTTTACAACAGTGCTTGGAAGGAAGGTGTGTAGCATGTAATTGTTGCATTGACCATGACAAAGAAAGTTGTCATGGTGATACCTGCTCAGAGACCTATGCAAAGTTGCAGAAAGTGTATGGAGAGAAGTGTATGAGCTACATGCATGTCTATGAGTGATTCAAACATTTCCTAGATGGCCGAAAAAATGTCAATATTGACATTCTGGGAGACTTACAACCAACAGAAGTGAGAAAAACATCGTAGATGTGCAGGGAGCTGTGAAGGGAAATCATCAAATCACCATCCGTGAGTTATCAGAGGATGTGCAGATTAGTTACAGTTCAGTTCAGTCCATTATCACTGAAGATTTGGATATGAAATGCATGTCTGCCAAGTTTGTACCAAAACTGCTTTCAGCTGACCAAAAGGACATTTGGGTTTCAGTTGCACAAGATCTTGATTATGTTGTGAATGATGAAAAGGTTTTGAAAACTTTGTGTAGGCCTCTGAGCAGATATCACCAAGCTTTTGGCAAAATATGATGCAAATTCTCTGCTCAACTTGCACAGACATTGTCAAGCGACAATCACACACTACACACCTTCCTTTCAAATACTTCTGTAAACAGCAGAAGTGAGCTAGAACGTTAAAACTTAAGGTGCATGCACAGCAGGGTTTATGGTCAATCTGTGCCCAGTGGCTTCACTCTGTGTGCTTTAGCTTCATTACTATAGCAACAGTCTCTGTATGTTCTTGAACAGAACACACCAAAGCAAACATTTGCTACACTAGCTTTTCATCAATCAGTAGGACAAACCATAGCAGACATTTCATTATGTAATCAAGGAGAATGTTTTATTCCTTGTTGCTTCTTTTATTTAGCTATAGGAAATAGACGCCAGATTATCCAATAATTGAACTTTCCATTTTATTTGCTGGGACAAAGAATTTGCTGGGGCAGAGAATTTCACTCTTGAAAAACCCCACAAGACTGGTGAGATTAATGCCATTAATGATCCATTGAAGGCCAGCATTGCAGGAAAAACAAGAAACAAGGAGAAGATTCCAGAGAGTGAAGAAAAGGGTGTTAGATGCATCAAGAGTGATGAGAGATAGAGAGACACATGAATTGGGATGTGCTTTGGGGTAGAGGTTGTACAAGACTAGCCAGCTCCATAGAGCAGAGATCATTATAGTAGCAAAAGAAAAGATAGGTAGCAGAGACAGCATGGCTGAGAACCAAAAGCTGGCAAGTGTCCATTAGTGATGGAGTGTCAATCAGCTAAATGATCTTTCTCTGGATGCAATCCAGGATGTCAGTATGCATAGTAGTATCATAGTAGTCCAATGTGAGAGCAATATCCTATGGTGGACCTCATTTGAACCTTGTAGATGGTTGACTAATATCGTATTATCAAATGTCTCAAGCAACACTACTCAAAAGTCAATTTAAGGCGTTGCAGAGATTTATATTTACATAGTAACACCATATTAACTGTAACAGTTATTAAAATTTCATAAAGTACAACACACTAATTGCTTTGAAACTAGAAAAACATAGCTAAAAGAAATTAAAAGAAAATATATATATATGTACCAGTTTTATTGTCAATGCCAAACTTTTTAGAACTGTCAAGAACTTCATATGTTACAAAGTCATTTTTATCTTCATCAGTGGCTGTAAGTGTTGCAATAATACTTCCGACAGGATAGTTTTCAACCAAATTTAGTAATGTAAAATTTTCTCTAAAAACTGGGTAACAATCATTTATATCCTTGATTGTAATTGTCAAAGTTCCTGAGGAAAGAAAAGAAGAAAGTGAGTACTTTGAATTTAGAAATTATTATTTTCTCCAATAATTCACTGTGTTATTAATTCATTAAGGGATTTAAAGGTTATCAAATATTACTACAATATTTTATGCTCTATTTTATAACTGTAAATATGAAGCAAAAAAATTATTGAACAAATTCTATTACTTGTTTCAGTCATTTGACCATGCTGGAGCACCACCTTTAGTTGGACAAATTGACTCCAGGACTTATTCTTTGTAAGCCTGGTACTTATTCTATCAGGCTCTTTTACTGAACCGCTATGTTACAGAGATGCAAACACGCTAACATTGGTTGTCAAGCGATGGATAGAGGATAAACATAGACATACACAAACGAATATATACATACATACATAAATATATATATATATATATATATATATATATATATATATATATGTATATATATATATATATAGGAGAAGGAAATGGATATAATAACAATGGGAAACTCGTGGTTTTCGCTGGTATACCTTTAATTTAATTAGATAACAAAGAAGAAAGAAGCAGAGATGAAGGTAGCATTTATGATCGTTTCAATTTACTGGTTTAAGTGAATCTCTTCAGAATGCGAATATAGATGCATTGGTTAGGATGCGAAAATAATTGATACATATGTGATGGTAATATAAACAAAAGTGGTAATTCTTACATTAAATTTTGTTCTTGCAATGGTAAATTCGCTGGGTAGAGGTTTGCTTGTGGTAGACTGGTTAGTTTCATTGAGTAATTAGGGTGGGGTGAGTATTATTTAGGTACAGGGTTTCTGGTTCAATTAAGCACATTTTTTCGCATGTGTGTATTATATATATATATATAAATATATACAACGGGCTTCTTTCAGTTTCCATCTATCAAATCCGTTCACAAGGCTTTGGTCGGCATGAGGCTATAGTAGAAGACACTTGCCCAAGGCGCCATGCAGTGGGACTGAACCTGGAACCATGTGGTTGGGAAGCAAGCTTGTTACCACATAGTCACTTTCTATTTCTTGTGTCAGTTACGAGAAAAGACATGATTTTAATTTTATGAATGTAGGATTATCGTTTTAGGAGTGTTACTTGATTTGGTGATGCTATTTTCTTCAGTGATGCAACTATATCCCTAGCTTGAGTAATGTATGCTCATTTTAACAAGTACTGCATAAAAGTGTCATTACTACGAGGTTAAAAATGAAAAGACAAGTGTTGAAATTATAAGCTTATTTTTAAAATTTAAAATAGGTGTTACAGAAACATTTTTATTTGATTAAGGAGAAAGGGACAGTGGGACAGTAAAAGATAATTTGCAGTAGATGAGAATAAGCTAATTTTTGCAATAAGTTACAGAGTAACTATAAACTTCTGTAACATACCCTAAATATTTGACTTTACCATTGAATTTAGACAATATTGGTTATTAATAGGGCAAAGAGGTTGGCAATTACCAACCCATTGCTTAGCTTAACCTCCTATGCTAAGTATTAACAGGTACCCTTGCAGGGAAAATATATACGTTCCTTGCGGAAAACAATCTTCTACCAGTAGAACAAAAGGGATGCTGAAAAGGATCCAAGGGCACCAAGGGAAATGATTTTCATGATGGTGAATTCTTCATTAGAAGAGATTTACAAGGTTTTATTGGAAAGGTGCAGTTCAGTTAATCAATCCCCTTATAGGTTTTGTATTTTATCACTTCAAATATATATGCTGGGATCAATTTGACTTTACAACCCTACTCAACAAATTTAGACATTGTGCAAGTGTATGAAAAACAATAAGAAGTTTATTATAATAAAGAACATTTGCATAAGGGATATATTTCCTTACCTGTTGCTGTTTTAACTCCCACAACGGTATTCTGATCTGATACTTCAACTTTTAGTATGATACGCTCAAATGTTTCTCTGTCTAGTTTTTCCTTTAGAGTAATATTTCCCGTATTGTGATCAATCTCAAAATATGGCTGAAATGGATTGCAGGATTATGATTAGCATTTTCTTTTGGTTTCTATGAATATGATGCCAGGATTTTTTTTAACTTCGAAATAATTATGGGTGAACTTGATAGACAAGAACTGAAAGAAGCTTGTCTCGCATGTGTGTGTGTGTATGTGTTTGTGTGTGTGCGTGTGTGTGACTTTGTGTGTGTGCATGTGTTTGTGTGTGTCCAATGGTCTTGACATTTCATGACATGTAAATGAACATATTTTCCAATCTTCAATGGAAACATGCCTGACCACTGGAAAATATTGCCTTGCTTGGAATAGATGACAGATAGCAATGAAAAGAGCATCTAGCTATCTACTTCAATGGATTTCATCTGGTTCATGCAAAAATTAGAAAATGGATTTTAAACCAATTAAATGACTCAGTAATACCTAATCTGAGAAGGAATTAAATTCCAGATTGTTTACTAACTTCTGTTAAGGCTTTTAAACACAACTCTACAAAATTTAACCTCTTGTAAAAAAAACTGGCCAACAAAGGATTCTTGGTCACTTGACATGATAGAAACAGTTGCTAAATTTCCCTCAAATCACATCCAACCATGTTAAGTGGAAAAAGTTTAGATACTGTATTCCAGGATTTGATTTGTTTGAAAAAATAAATGTGATTGTCACAGTTGGAATGCCTTAAACTGGAGCTAAATAACAAGAACAACAGCTAACACCTTTTATCTTCAGTCGAGGGATTAATTTTAGAATTGTCTTTGGTCTGTAAATTACACTCCAACAATTTATGCAAGTGTTTTGAATTTGAAAAATATAAGAACTAGTGAAAAATAGGCCTTAAAAACTTTGTTACACATTCTGAAAAACAAGTTCTATTTCAAGCAAAGGAAAATATAACTGTCCAAAAATATCTTACCACAATACTATTTTCATTGACTTCTCTTCCTTTTCCATCTATTTCAATTGTCTCTTGTGAAATATTGAAAATCAGCTTACTATTCAAATCCTCATCTGTAGCTTTTATTGAAGTAATATAAGAATTAACAGTTATGTTTTCATAAAGTTCTATGTTTGTTTTACCCAGTTTCAGTTCTGGCGTTTCATCATTAACGTCTTCTACAATGACATTTACTTCAGTAGTGGCTGTTATAGGTGGAGTTCCTCCATCAATGGCAAGAATGGTAAAATTATAAAAGGATTTATTTTCACGGTTTAATTTACTGCTGAGAAAAATACTTCCATCCTCTGAATTTATGCGAAAGACAATGGTTTGTGTTTTTAGACGGTAGTTCACCCGATTGAATGGACTTGTCTTATCATCATCTTTTGCAGTAACATTTAAAAGCCAACTATCTGCAAGGAATATAATTAGAGAATATAAGAAGACAATTTTTGCAACATGTTTCATTTACTAGATGTTACAATGGACTGATATTGTTGTTAGTACTCTGTCGCTTACGACGTCGAGGGTTCCAGTTGATACAATCAACAGAACAGCCTGCTCGTGAAATTAACGTGCAAGTGGCTGAGCACTCCACAGACACGTGTACCCTTCATGTAGTTCTCGGGGATATTCAGCATGACACAGAGTGACAAGGCTGGCCCTTTGAAATACAGGTACAACAGAAACAGGAAGTAAGAGTGAGAGGAAGTTGTGGTGAAAGAGTACAGCAGGGTTCGACACCATCCCCTGCAGGAGCCTCGTGGAGCCTTAGGTGTTTTCGCTCAATAAACACTCACAACGCCCGGTCTGGGAATTGAAACCGCGATCTTATGACCGTGAGTCCGCTGCCCTAACCACTGGGCCATTGCGCCTCCACACTGATATTGTAAACCTTTACACAGAGTTAACAATCTGTACCTTGTTATTGACATTATGCTGTCTCCATGGCTAAGACAGACAACACTTGCTCATCCAGTCTACCAGGATGTTAATACGTATTATATGCAGTAGTACCTATTGATGAATGTTTCACTTATAACTAAATAATTGGCTTCTAACAAAGCCACAAATATAATGAGAGAAAACAATCATAGAGATCTAATTAAATACCACAAGGCCTTTATTTGACACCCTACCAGTTTTGTAACTTAACCATCTTTATTAGATAATTGATGATTGTTTCAATCAGTTAAAAGCATGGAAGTCAGACACTACCATGAGCATAGCTTGGAAATAACTGATTAGTAGAAGTGTATACTGTGATAGTTGCATTGGGATGCTGATCTGGTATCCTGATATGTATATAGAATTCTCAAAGGAAGCCTTACTTCTATATGAAACATTAAAAAAATTTTTTAAGATTTTGATATGCTGTGGTGAAAACCACAAAGAACTGAGAACACTACTAGAAACAGTACAGCGTGGTTCTCGAAAAGTGAGCTGTGTAAATTGCAGTTATGAACATTCAACATTTGTCCTATAAGAATGAAACATAACACATTGTGATGAGGATGACAACTGGAAAACATTCAAACTTGAACAACTTGGAGGAAGCTAGTGCCTGGTTGATACAGTTTGAAGCAAAAATTGAATGCAATGACATTGAAGATGTCAAAAAGAAGCCAACATTTCTGTGGAGTTGAAGCCATAATGAAGTTAAAAGATGTTCTTTTCCCAGTAACCCTTCAGAATGCAACATGCCAACAAACAATGAATGCATTGCAACAACTAGTAAAGCCAAAGGAGAAACTGTTAATTGCAGACAGATTAAAATTATTGGAACTGATGTAACTAGAGAATCAGTCAATCAACAACTTCCTTCTTAGTATTAATTTTCAAGTTTCTTTCTGCCATTTGAATAGGTTGATAGAAAATTCAGAAGAGAAGATGAAACTCATTTTCATTGTGGGATTATTATCAGCAGAGGTAAAGTTAGAAATTTTGAATCAGTTACGGTGTCAATCTAAAATGAAATACACTGAAAGAGCTGCTTTCACATCCACCACAGAATCAGAAACGCTATTTGTGAGTAGTTGACAAACAATAACAAACTTTTGTGTCAACAAGAATACCCCCAGTAGCAGTCATGACGTTGTAGAGAAATGTTGAAATTGTGGGCATACACGCAAAGCTCATGCACGTCTAGCATATGGGAAAAGTTGTAATAAATGTGGTAAATTAGGGTATTTTACAAGATTTTGGCAATCTAGAAATAGTCGCTGAGTGGACAAAATGAATGTATCTCCGAGCAAGACTGGATCTGTCAACAGTTTATTGCTAAATGTGAACAACAATGTGAGTGCAAATAACATGGGTTTTTTAAAAGTGCTTTATAAATAAAAGAAGCATAGATATGAAAGTGGATACTGGGGCAGCTTGTTTGATAGTCCTGTTATCATTTGCTTCACAGTTAGGTCTCCCAACTGAATCGTGCCACAACAGATTAACCACTTTTGATGGTTCAGATCTAAAGTTTGCTGGATTTATCCAAGTGACATTGTTGAGTCCCGAAAATTTATTGTGGTAGACAGCCCATACTTTATATATTTGGAAATCTCATGATGGCTTCTCTAGCATACATAAGGGTTACAAGAGCAGTACAAAGAATGGGGAGAGACCAAAGCTCCCTTTGCAACACAAACTTAAGGAAACTGGCAAGTCACTTGATCTCTTACCAATCAGGTAAACAGACAACCTAAATAGTTCTTATCCTCACTAGGAAATGAAGTAGGCAGATGTTTGTAATTGCAAAGTATTTCTCTGGTAAAAAAATGTACGACTCAACACAGTAATGAATGACTCCAAAGTAAGAGTTAGACAGATTCAGAGATGAAAAGCAATTTGGTAAAGAAAGGCATGGAAGCTGAGAGAGCTCTCAGCTAGTGATGGATAAAGAGATATACTAGCAGATGCTTATGACTCATAAGTAGAAGGAAATGGTGACCTAATACAGAGAGGAAACCTGAAAATTTCTACGACACAATTTGCTGAGGGCTATAGACCAGATCTATTGCTGCTGCACGGTTCCAACCAGATGGAAAGTGATGTGCTGGTAGGATTCTACATTAGATAGAGCCATAGAGAAATTTGGGAAAAACTAAAAGAAATACCAAAGAAGATAATCAAGCAGCTAGAAGAGAAGTCAGGCATTAAGTACACTTAGTGAGGGAAGGTGTAGAAAGTACGAACATAATCTACAAGATTACAAGAGAGTATGGTAGAGGAAATCATGATGATGTTGGTAAGAAAGAGGCATGGAAGTGATATTATGAGATATTTTTAAATGGAAAAGATCCGTCCATCTGTGCTAGCAAAGCATAACAAATGTTACACTGATAATAGCGATCATCAGAGTCTTCCAGTAGAATGTCTCTAAATTTTTATTGGTTTGTTGGGTTTTTGAGATTCCATAATCTTCTTTTCCATCATGGTCTATGTTTTTGAGTCTCTCTAACCCTAATTCTGAAGCCATTAACTAACAACCTATGTTGGGGTGTACACTCTTCACCTGGGAAAGACTTTGCATTTGTGAATATCAGTCTGCCTTCTTGCCTGGTGAGGAGATTAATCAATCTGGTTTATGTTCCAACCAGACTGATAAGTAATTAGATGGCTGACTGGCTTTCTAAAATTAGTGTTGCAGATCACGAGATCATTTGCATCACAGAACTCATATAGCCTTGTACCTTCCTCATTCCTGGGGCCAAAGCCATGCACACCATGAAATCCATGAGAATGCTGCCCAACATGTCCATTAAAATCGCCAGCTACAATAATGAAGTCTGTCTCATTTGTCGTTGAGGTAGTCTACAAAAGGACCTCATAGAATCGGTCCTTCTGATCATCAGCCAGACTAGCCTGAGGAGCATAGGCAGAGATAAATGTAATTGTTAATTTATCTATGATAAGCCTCAACTTAATAACCCTAATGCACATGCTGACTACCTCAATTACTTTATGTACCGACTTTTCCACTAACAATACACCACCTACTCCATCACTCCTGCTTCCCTAGAAGAATTTAAACCTGTTTCTTACCTGTGAGGAATCTATCAGAGGCTCCTTTCCATCTCACTTATTGCCCACCACACACACTGACATGGTGACGCTCCATCATTTTCACAATCTCAAAAGATCTCCCCTTCGTTGATCTCCTTCAACAGATCTCCTCTTTAACATTGATGCTTGCAGCCCTACAACTGTATACTTGGGAGGGACAACAGGAAGGTAGTCACTGCAAAGCCTTTGTTCATGTTTGAAAAGAAGATCTGTGTAAACGTTTGCTAGGCAGTGTAGTGTACATCATGAATTTGATTCAATCAAGTATAATTTTCTGCCTTCTATACAGCATCTGGATTAAGGATCAGTAAAGAGATGGGGGTTAAGAAGGGCATGAAGTAGCCTTATATGTCTATATACATATATACCTTGGTACAGCATGTATTCAGTTCAATGAAGTACAATTTCCTCACTCTCATACAGCATCCAGATTAAGGCCCAGTACAGAGAGAGATAAGAAGGGCATGAAAGTAGTCAATATATATCCATTTATACATACACGGTATTAACCATATATGTTAATACACACATATATTGAATATGTCTACATATACAAACACTACACAGCATGGTGTATGAATTACATTTTTCTAAATCTTGTACGACTCTATTTCTGTCTGTCAGCCCTTTCACTCTTATTCATTCATTCCACTCTTCATTCTTTTGTTTCCCCCTCTCTCACATTTCCTTGCCTTCTCTTCTTGCTCACTTTCCCTCCAATTTTCACTTCACTGTGTCCCTGTCATTTTTTCTCACTCCTCTTTAATTCTTTTGTCCCTCTGTCTCTACCTCTCTCTCTTCTCTTCCCACATGACCAGCGTTCGGCCAAATCTGATCTTTCTTTCTTGGTTGGCCATTGTCCGTTCAACATCGATATTCCTCCCTGTGCCTGTGAAATCTTGTATACCTGCTGTAAGGCTTTATTTCCAAACATGCCAGCTTAATTTAATTTGTCCTTAGTCGAAAGACACCTGTTGTTATGTCCTGTTATTATTTTTATTGTATTTGTGTAACATTGTTCGTTTTTTTCCATCCTTGTTTTTGTATACATTCGCTGCTTTCTGCCAAGAAATCTAATGCTCTTAGCTTAGTTTTTCTTTGGGGGCTGGCCAGATTGGAAAATCTTGAATACAATCAGCCGAAATTGTGAAGATAATCTGGTACTCGACTGAGGGAAGAAAACTTCAAATGACCCGTCCTTCTTTTCTTTGTATCGTTTATCTGGTTGTTTTGTTGTCCCATTTTTGTATCACCTAACTGTCCGGATGTTTTGCATTCTTGTCCCATTTTGTATTTTATATATATGTATATATATAAATTTGGGCTTCTTGCTTAAATTGTTACACCTCCATCTTCTGTAGCCCATATCTTTGATACACTATACACTCTCATTTCTCTGTCAATAATCTATTAGTATTGCTAATCCTCTCCTCTTTCATCCTCTTCCCACTCATCCTCTCTGCTAGTCATTGTACTATCACTCAGTTTCTGCCATCATACTCTTGCTTCTTTTACCCACTCATCCTGGCCCTTCTGTTATCACTTCTGTTAGAACATTTGTAATATGTCTTTTTTTCTACATTTTTTCGTGCAGCTGAAGATTGCTCTTCATATTGCATTTAAGGTAATGCTCACATTACTTAAATAAATTGAAGTAGCATGAAACGTGCGTACTGCAATCACTTTTGAAATCCGTGTTGCTTATTATTTGATTTTAATCACCCATCCTTTTGGGATGTGATATTCGGGTGCCTTCGCATAAGTACCATATTCAAGCCTTGAATATATATATATATATATATATATATATATATATATATATATATATAATGTTTCAGTACTCCTCATCCTCTCCTCTTTCATCCTCTTCCCACTCATCCTCTTTGCTAGTCATTATGCTATCACTCAGTTTCTGCCATCATACTCTTGCTTCTTTTACCCACTCATCCTGGTTCTTCTGTTATCACTTTTTCTCCTATCAGCCTTGGTCACATTGCCTAGAACAAATGGAGATACTGTAGAGTAGCAAGGATGCAAAGTGTCTTGAGGAGGCACAAGATAAACTCACTACTGCTGGTGTCACAATATTATGCATCAAGAAATTTCAGTGAAATGGGTAATAAACAAGTGGAGACAATAAATAGTTGAGAAGACAACTTCTCTAGAGTTGATGCCATGAAAAAATGCACCAATTACACTCTGTAAAGCACTTGTTTTTAGAAAAGGCATCCATCCACAGAGACCATGTCAAACATAGAACACTTGAGTGAAATGTAGGGGATAATAATTCTGGATTAGAAGTGACATGAATCAAGACAACTTGATGAACAATCAGAGTGTTTAAATTTTAAATTTCATGGATTTTATTTAGTGTTTGTATAATCAATGGTACATCCCAGTCAAATTATACATAAACTACAGATGTACATAATTAATTATTCAGTGATACAGATTTTACATTTTCCTTGTGTATCAATCAAAGTACTGCACAGTGATTAACATATCTGACTTTAATTACAATCACCATGATGTTATCATCAACATAAGATGATATAACAGTCTACTACAAGCAGAACATCTCACTAAAATACCCATTTTCAGTTGTAATAAGTTCAGAACCAATGCATATAGAAATGGTAGCTATTTACTACTCTAACACATTCATTTTGTGATTAGAGACAGTACCACAAGCTTCCTGAATATTGAATCAAATTTCATCAGAACACAAAACAAAAATATATTAAGAATTGTTCCATGTGTTTATTTCATAAAGAATGATGCTCAATTTATATTGAAGGAAGGTTTCAGTAGTAACCCAATGACCGACACAGGGTTACAGATTGTTATAAATAGATTCTTGCATAAAGAAATTTAAAATACTATGACTTCACTGTCACTTAATATTTAATATTCAAAAGAGCAATGAATTAGCAGAAACAATAGATTGTCAGAAAGAAATTCTGATAAGGATATGGGCATATTGTTAAGATTTCCAGACTGAGTTCAAAACCTTATAGCCAAATGGATACATGGTTAAGAAGCTGATTTGTAGTCACATAATTCCAAATTCATTTAAGCTGATTCTCTTACTAACTGAGTTAGTGCTTGTTTCCATTATTTTCATAACCTAATCTATCTGTTTGATGCCTCTGTAGTCGCTTCTTACCAAAACATCTCCTTTGTCATTGTACCAGTTGATAACTATACAGCTATACCAGTTACTGGGTATGACACCTCCCTTTATAACCTGGTTGATTATATAAGTGACTAGCTTGAGTCATACTTCAATAGGCAGGGTGTGACTAGCTTGAGCCATACTTCACCAGGCAGGGTCTCTATATGGTGTACATGATGAGAACTATGGATGCAAAAATGTGTACTGGATTCACAGGCAGATTGGCAGTGAATAAACTCTTTGTATGTGGCCTGCCTACATTCAAGAGTGGTTAGTAGTCATAGCAATAACAAAATAAATTCTTTTCAATGCTTGAAAGCCTCTAGAGATAGCTTCTATTACCTAGGAAATCTTATCAGCAGTGAAGAAGGGTGCTCTGAAAGTATAGTACCCAAAATGGGAACAAAGGGGAAAATTTTCAAGAAGTTGTTATCTTCTGGCAAAGAGTAGATTGTATATTGCTTGTGTATGAAATAAAATATTGCATGGTAGAAAGATATGGGCATTTAACACAGAAGATGTGCAAAGATTTATAGAAAAAAAAGCAAGCATGCTCCACTGTATGTGTAATGTTAGTATGCATGAACAACATGGTACAGTAGAGTTGAGAGATAAACTAGCTATAAAAAGAAGATCTTGTAATGTGAAAGAACTGTGTTGGTACAGACATGCATATGGAGGATAACAGATGATCTTTTTATGAAGAAGATGATGACAAAGGAAAGTAAGAAATGGTGAGATGCAATTAATGGTATTCAAAAAGATCTATCCAATCCAAACATGTACAATAATATGTATGCGTGTGTGTGTGTGTGTGTGTGTATTATGTATACTGATGCAAACTAGATGTGTCAAGTTGTGTCCCGTTATTTCAAAAGTTAACTGAGCTGTGTGATGAAAAGAGATCAATAAAATAGCTACTAAATTGAAAATAATTTCTGGATTCAGTGTAGTTGCCTAAAACCTTTGAAGGCAGTGCCCCAGACTGACTGCAATTTATTTACAGAAACTAGTAAAAGAATAACAGATGAAAAAGAAGACTTAATGTCACCTGGATTATGCCCTTGGGTATCCTTAGCAGAGTTCATTCTGTTGAAAGCATTCAGGGTAAGTCTCTGAATATAAATTTCCTTTCAGCAACCTTTTAAAAGGTCTTGCATGCTATTTTTCCTTAATTAATAAAAGACATCTCTAGAAGTTCTATAAAATAGACCATGCAATACACTAGTATCATTTCTGCTAACTATATTCCTCTTTTCCAAAAACCAAGCTACATACCTGGTCAGAAGGAAACACCATTTAAAAATTAATAGCGTAAAAATTAAAAACAATCAAAATATAATTAATAAATATAAACAAACCTTCGGTTAAATTTTCCTTTACTGATATATTGTAAAAACTTTCTTGGAACTGAGGCCCGTTATCATTTACATCCTATAGAACAGTTTACAGGAAAAAAACACAGTTAGAAAAGTAAGCAAAGATTTGTTAAGAGGAAGAAAAGTATTCAGCTATAACAATATCTTACATTATGAAAACAACAAACATACACCATTGACACATTTTATACCTTGACTGTGCAACAGTTTCAATTTTAATGTCAATGCATCAGATATAAATTATCTAGGAGCATTTCTTTAAAGGAATATTATACTAAGAATGACATATATGAAAATATATAATTTTGTATATATAACATAATTTTGTGATGCATCAGTCTTTGAAATGACATGTTTTAAAATATATTCTCAGTTCAATTGCAGTATGTATTATACAGAAAACAACCTGATAGCAATATAAGATTCATTATGATCTATTATAAACAAGATCACAGCACTGGAAAAAGTATCATGTGATATTTGTTCCTTTACATTTTTACATTCTTAGTTCAAATCTTATTGAAGTCAACCTTGCCTATTATTCTGATGAGACTACATCAGATATGCTGGAAGAGTTAACAGAGAATGTGAAAAGTTCAAACTGGATGAATTAATGTCAGATATGTTCAAGTGCCTGATATTTACTCAGAGACTAACTACAGGAAAAGACAGAGAAGAACAAAAATTCTTTCTAAGCTAGAACAAAATCAAGCTGTAACCTTACAACAAGTGTCAGCAAGAGTCTGAAAGAATAGTAAATTTAAGTCACAACACAGATAAAATTGAACATAAGAACGGCTCCCAAGTGAATCAAGTGCAAAACAGGCAGAATAGAAATCAAGTGTGTACTAAAATACAGTACAAGCAGGACAAAAATCAGGAAACAAACCCATGTTTTGCATGCGGAGGTCTACACCTGATAAAAAAACTGCCCATTTAAGAAAGTGGAATGTTTTCATTACTCTTTTCTCTGTTACTTGTTTCAGTCATTTGACTGCAGCCATGCTGGGGCACAGCCTTTAGTCGAGCAAATCGACCCCAGTCCTTATTCTTTGTAAGCCTAGTACTTATTCTATCGGTCCTTTTTGCCGAACTGCTAAGTTACAAGGACGTAAACACACCAGCATCGGTTGTCAAGAGATGTTGGGGGGGGGGGACAAACACAGACACACAAACATATGCACACATACATACATATATGTATATATATATATATATATATATATATATACATATATACGATGGGCTTCTTTCAGTTTCCTTCTACCAAATCCACTCACAAGGATTTGATTGCCCCAAGGCTATAGTAGAAGACACTTGCCCAAGGTGCCACGCAGTAGGACTGAACCCGGAACCGTGTGGTTGGTAAGGAAGCTACTTACCACACAGCCACTCCATTGTAGAAAAATTGAACACGTAAAAGCACACTGTAAAACCAAGATGGCAAGATATTGGGTTACAACAGTATGTACGTCATTATTCAGTTTTATTTCAAGATTTCTTGCCAATAGAGAAAAAGCCAGTTTCTAACCTAGATCCAAGGCTCCTTCATTGGAATTTCAACATCAACAACAGGGTATTTTTGTGTGTATGTATGTATGTATGTATGTATGAATGTATGTATGTATGTATGTATGTATGTATGTATGTATGCATGTATGTATGTATGTGCAAATTTGTATGTTTTATGTATATATTCTCATGTGTTTTGGATCATTGGCTATGATACCACAACCGAATAAAGAGTGTGTTTCTATGCAGTGTTCTGCAAGAAATAGTAATCAAATTTTCTCAAATCATAACCGAATGTGTCAGTGAAGGATGCATTAGATAGTTGTCTTGGTCTTCTTTCCTGTAGGAAAAAGACGGGTACATCAAGGTTAGTGTATATCTATGCATAGCACTACTGGATTAGGTGTGAGCTGGAGTTAACAACAACAGTGTCATGCATCTATTACTATAGACATTGATGGACCATTACTTTTTGAGTGGAATTTGGTGTACGAAAACCATGCAGAAGCTCATTGTGTATGTATGTATGTCATTATTCAGTTTATTTCAAGATTTCTTGCCAATAGAGAAAGAACCAGTTTCTAACCTAGATCCAAGGCTCCTTCATTGAAAATGTTTGCATGTATGTATGCATGCATCCATGTTTGTATGTATGTATGTATGTATGTATGTATGTATGTATGTATGCGTGCATGTATGTATGTATGTATGCATACATCCATGTATATATGTATGTATGTATGTATGTATGTATGTATGCGTGCATGTATGTATTATGTATGCATGCATCGATGTATGTATGTATGTATGTATGTATGTATGTATGTATGTATACATACATACATATATGCATGCGTGTATGTATGTATGTATGTATTTATGTATGTGCATATTTGTATGTTTTATGTATGTATTCTCATGCATATAGTTGCATATCTAGACATGCTCATATATATTTAAATGATAAACTTCTGGAAAGTTATACAGATTTTTCAATTCCAGTGATAGATTGGATCTGTAGTCTTCAAATTAGCTTTCTCCTTTCTGGTTTTGAGAAGCCTAATTTCTCAAGGTTGGTATTGAGGCAGTATGTTACATATCTCAAGCCCCAATAATTACAGGTATAAATCTGAACTTGTAATATGGATAGAATCACTGCAGATTTCTCAATAGTTCAGTATAGGTGTTCTCTTTTTCACTGATCTTCAGCTTATGTTAACATCCGCTGGATGGTTAATTTCCACAACTGCACACAATTTCTCTTCTCTATCCCAAATCATTATATCAGGTCTGTTGTGCTTACATTTTTTTGAGATTTTCACTGGGACATTCCATCAGTACTTCTTTTTATTATGAGTGGCTCTGGCTTGTACTATACTGTGGGTTCATATTTCTTTGTCCTCAGATTTATCCTTCTGATGGATTTCATTAAATAGTGTCCTAGCTATAACATCATGTCTCATCGGTAGATAATACTGTGACATTTTTGGACGACTGCTTATGATGTGGATTATATCTTCATAAAGTCTGCATCGGTTGTCACATTTTACTGCTTTTCCTGCATCAGGTATTTAGTTTATATTTCTTGTTTTTGGATTGCAAATGCACACCCTTCAAAGTGGGAGGTAGTAATCCAGTTATTAGTCCATGATAGACTGCTTTGATGATCAATGTTACTATCATCTCAGAGCTTTCTACTAATGTGTCCATGCATAGTCTTCTGCTCATATATGATCATCCTTTCATCTAATGATACATTGCAGTAGTCATGCAACTTCTTTGAGCATATATTTAAGGTTATCAGACAAGGAATATTGTTCAAAGGGCTGCCTTATGATGTTATCAGCCTCGTATGCAAAATTGTTCAAGGGTTGCACTTCGACACTTGGTGGTTAAAAGATGTTGCTGAAGGGATATAATATGACATTCAAAGGTATTTTGGATCGATGTTAAGCCTCTGCTGCCTGGTTTTCATTTTAGGTAGAGGTGATCTATGTCACTGTTTATGTGGAAATTATGTGTGCGTGTTCGTATATTTTGGGTTTTCACATCAAAGGCTTGGATCTCATCAAGCATCCAATCAAGCAGCCCAAATTTTGGTATGCATACTGGCACCACAAACACATTGTGGGCCACTGTTTTGTTGAATGCAGAAAAGTTCTGAGGCCCAAATTTTCTTTATTCAGCTGTAATATTCATTAGTAACACATTTTTGTTTCAGGCACCATTATAAGATATGTTTTCATCCACCTTAGGTACCTATAACATTCCTCATCAGATATAAGGGAAGCAGTCAAATCATTGCTGGAGATGTTACCTCTCTGGTTTACAGTTTTCCCCCTTTTCACAACCATATAACATTTATCCTGACCAAACTCCAACCCTATATCCTTTGAGAATGTTGTAACTAGGTCGAGGCTCTTTTTCATCTCGTGTATTCTTTGCATAAAGTTTTAAGTCATCCACAAAGAAAAAGTGTGTAATTTTGTATTTCTCAGGAATCAGTGAAATATCCTTCAAACTTCCTTAACATGAATGACAAGGGGTTTACAGAAAGTATAGACAACATCACAGAGAGACTGTCCCCTTAGAATATGCCTTGTGATACAGTATTCTATCAGTGATAATACAGTCACTCTTTGTGTTTAATTTCAAGATTGTGAGCCAGGATGAAGTCAGGTTAGCCATGGCTTTGACTATGCTTACTGGAACTTTAGCAAGTTGAAGGGCATGTTAACATAAAGCTGAAGATCAGTGAAAAAGAGAACACCTATGCTGAACTATTGTGTGTGCGCATGCATGTATGTGTGTGCACATGCATGTGTGTGTGTATGTATTTACGTATGGCGAGTAAGCAAATGATAGAAAGTAGCACTCAACACATTTGTTTGAAATCACATATACTTAATAATAGTTTGACTCAGTTCCACATGACTTAAAGTTTCATGGATAGGAGGATACATTCTCTCAACAATCAGAGATAGAGTGGTGGGTTTGAAAGAAATTCAAGATGGCTTCTAGGTGTTTAGGTCGCTATCATTCAGCTGATATCACAAGGTATTAGTGCTATCAAATTGACACCAGTTATTTTTTCTATTTTTAGGTCCATGTGTTTGGATATGATGTCAGCAAGATGCTAGTGTCACTTTGGTAATGGGCTGTGGCATATCATATTCAGTGACATCAATTCTGTGAATTAAGTACTGCATGTTGTAGTGTAAGATGTTTGCACAAGTCCAGTCATTGTTTAGTGGAGTTTGAACACATTGGCAGCAGTTTTACATTGATGTTGTGTGACCAACATGGTGGGTTGTAGTCTATACAGGCAGTAGGGATTAAATATCCTTCCCTTGTGTGTATGGGTTAGCAAAACCTAGAATGGGAGATTTGGGTTTTAAGTGGCCAGCAACTTGAAATTCATAAAGAGGGAACACTTCTAGTGGCAACAATAAGATGGTTAATTCTTCTTTTTAATGGATACTATGGTTTGCTGGGTCATGTATAGTTTCTCATAGAGTTGGCAATTGCAAGCTGTAAGTGTGTAGGAAGGGACTGTCAAAAATACTTCATCTGATGTTGGCGATGTTATTTTGATAGTCACAGAATCACCATATCAAACTGGACAGTTTCATATGGAAAACTGGACATAGTTTTCCCTATCCTTGCATGTGAAGGATTTCATGTGCTGTGTATGACTCTTCTTAAAGCTGTAGGCTGTCATGCCCATATATAGTGTCTTACAATGCCCTTTGGATAGTGTGAGAGTGATTTTTAGATTGGTATGATCCTTCAAGCAGGTAGTTGGTAGAATTTTGAAGTCACCGGTGTAGGTCAGAGGCTGTGTGGTTGTGTGTTTGTGCTTATTGTGACATGCAATGTTTAAAGCTATATTATCTAGACATGAGTAGCTGACCTTAATGTTATTCCTGATGTTAGTTAAGAAGTATATCCCAAGAAGTCATAGATACTATAAAACTCTTCAACCCAACAAAACACCTTTTATTTAATTGGAAAATTAATCACATGAAGAAACTTTCTCTAAATGGAAGCTATTAAATTCATTATTTACATTTCTATACTGTAACAAAAAGGATAATTTGGTATTAAAACAATAGTTACAAATTTGTGTTTGAAGAGAAAGCATTTTCTTTGAAATTATAACAATGCAAGAAACACTCAGACAAAGATTAAGTATTAACTCAGTTAATATTTTAAATAACATGAATACACGAATTGGATGCAAAAAGAAGATTGAACATAGTACATAATGATTATCCTTTGCTTGATTACTAAGTAAGAGTAAATTTCTTTTATAACTCCATTTAATGTTGACAATTTGGACCAGCTTACTAATGAAATTTTGTATCAATTTATAGAGAGAAACAGTTTTCGTTGAACTTAACAAAAAGTGAAATATAAATTTTAGCAAATGATAGAAAACATTGCCATGCATTTTATGTTTGAGAAGTTAGAGAGGTAACAAAAGACTGGTTCCTCAACAGATTTTGAAACTTAAGAATAACCAAAAAATACTTTTTTAAATGGTACAAAACTATTCACTTGTCTTACTCTTGGCAAAATATATCATAAGATAAAATATTGGATTTCTTTTAAAAATAACTCCTTTGACTTCTGAGATATTCAAAACTAATCTATATATCATTCCAAGGATGTCAACAGTTACACAAATTCAGCCGCATTCTGAACAAGAACAAAGTACAAGATTCAATCTTGATTTAACAAAACTAACTACAATGACAAAATGTTAGAAATATTAGATTTTTAGTACTCACCAATACAGTGATGTTAACAACAGCAGTATCTTCCTTGATTGGTTTACCATTATCTTCAGCTTTGACTACTAACTGGATGACATTATCAGTCAGGCTTTCATAATCTATATTTGATGGAGTAATAATTCCATTTTGTGGATTTATGGAAAAACTGTTTGAAAGGCCTTGACTAGCATTTACTATTGAATATCTTACTTCTGAATTACCTGACTTCTCTTTATCAGCATCAGTTGCCTATAGTGAAAGATAAATCAACAAGAAATTACCCTTCAAATCAAACACGTTTACAAAAATAATACATAATAATTACAAAAGAGAATTCCCCAAAACTAATCTGTCTCATGAGTTACAACCACTTTAGAAGAGAAAAACCAATGTGTGTGTGTGTGTGTGTGTGTGTGTGTGTGTGTGTGTGTGTGTGTGTGTGTGTGTGTGTGTGTGTGTGTGTGTGTGTGTGTGTGTGTGTGTGTCTGTGTGTGTCTGCGTGTGTCTGTGTGTGCATGCAGATAGTATTTGAGGACAGATTTTGTGGTTTTAAAAAACACTAATATAATAACAGAAAAAAACCCCTCTATTTTTATGAAAATAACATCAACAGAAATCTAAGTTATCAATTTAATAATTTCATTCAATATAACCACCATAAGCATCAATAAGTGCCTTTATGTGGGGTTGAAATCATTTACAAGCTTGGATTAAGTTGTCCTTGTTCATATCAGACATGACTCAAACTATGGCAGCGTTCAAAGAATCTTTGGTCCTATGGAGGTGTTCATTGGCATTTTTGCCAATGATGCTCCATACATGGTAGTCCAGCGGATTGAGATCTGGAGAATTAGGAGGCCAAATGTTGGGGGTGATGTAATCATGCAAATTGTTGGACATCCATTCCTTTGTCATTTGAGCCTTGTGTGATGGTGCAGAATCTTGCTGAAAGACATAAGGCCATTCCATACACTGTTGATCCAAGGCTTAACAATGTTATCCAGAACCTCAATATACACAGCAGTATTCACCCTAAGGCCTTATGGAACAAAGTGAGGAGGCATCACATGTCCGTCATTGCTAACAACACCCAAAACCATGACACTAGCAGGAAATTTTGTGTGCATTACTTTTAGGACCTCAGAAGGTTTGCACACAGTCATCTGTTAATTCTTCTGTTAGTTTTCTGGTCCTAGTCAAAGTTTTTCTCATTTGAGAAAAACCAAATCACACTATCTTCTGATGGATTTTAAGTTTTTCAAAAGCCTTTTGAATCTGATTTAACAGTTTTCTTTTGTTTTTTCTGACATGAATTGACCTCTCCTCATCACGTAAGATTTGTATCTGATGTCTTCATGTACAACATTTCTGATTCATTTTTTTTTTTCTGACACATGAAATTGTTTTTGCAATTGACCTCATTGATTTTCCATGGATTGTCCTCAATGTTTTGCTTAACTTCCTGAATAAATTCAGGTGTCCTGATAGAATCAGAGCATTTGGAATGTCTTTTATGTTTTGATACAGGTAATATGCTTCCATCTTCTTTCTCTAACTCACACTGAATTTTGTGGACCAAAGATTTTGCAACTTTCAGAAAATGAGAAATTTTTAAATCACCATGCTTAGCCTTCAAAGCATAGGGCCTGTCATTGTTATTTTCTGAATCAAAAATTCAATAAAGATTAGTCAAATAAAATAATGACTAAAAATGCATGCGTCCTCAAATACCATCCCCACCCTGTATATATGTATATTGTTGCTAGTGCCACCTGACTGGCTCCCATGCCGGTGGCACGTAAAAAGCACCATTTGAGTGTGGTCATTGCCAGTGCTGCCTGACTGGCTCCCATGCCGGTGGCATGTAAAAGGCACTATTTAAGCATGGCCAATACCAATACCACCTGACTGGCCCTCATGCCAGTGTCATGTAAAAAGCACCCGCTACACTCTAGGAGTGGTTAGTGTTAGGAAGGGTATCCAATTGTAAAAACATTGCCAGATCGGATTGGCGCTTGGTGCAGCCTTCTGGCTCACAAGCCCTCAATCAAACCGTCCAACTCATGCCAGCATGGAATGCAAACATTAAACAACGATGATGATGATTATATATATATATATATATATATATATATATATATATATATATATATATATTAAGTTAAATTTTCTTATAAAGTATGTTTTTAAGCATACTTCACAATACATGGGCTGTATTAAGGAGTGCTCATTGCGAGCTAAATCAAAGGATAAGAGAAATTATAGAAGGAACACATCTAGGTGATCAATACAAATTTCAAAGCATAAAATGAATAAATATACATATAAATTTATATAAATAAGTGATTAAAATTACATGTAAAAGTTATATGTAAAAACCCTGCATCATGTATGTTGGGTTCAGGTACTGAATGAAGAAGTGATAAATAAAGAGACAAAACTCCACGATAAAAGCTTCCAAAAGGAATGGTTCCAATCAATAAAGAATTTGATGTTTATATGAATTGTTGGATAAGAGTTCAAAATTTTAAAATTCAGGAGTAAATAAATTTGGTAAAAATATATAAATTTGGGTAAAGGAGATCATCTACGGCCATTTTAGGGGTACATTAAATGTATGAATGGCATTTAAAGTGTTTCGTATACAGAAACATAATACCTCCCCTCATCATGATGGTTTCCTTCATGATGAAATTCTACATAATAGTAATTTGATAGATTAAAAAAAGAAGAGAACTTGCTTTATTTTTTAATAAAATTTCAAAGCTCATATGCAAATTATAGTATACTGACAAGAATGGAAGGATCTAGAGTTCATAGCCAAGAATTCAAATATCAATAAGATAAGGTTCAAAAATTATATAACAATGACCAACATATGTTTCTACTGCAGCAACTACACATTGCTCTGTATGCAATTATGCATCCTAGTCACTGCAATTTCATCAAGGGTCTATCATTTATGACATTTTCAAAGTGAAAATTCATTCGAAAATCAATGCTGCAACCACATCTCCAGTTTTAAAAAAGGCAGCATGAAGCACTCAGCATCATTGGTGAACTTTCTCTGGAAATTAAACTTAGATTAAATATGTACTGTCTTGGACAGTAATAAGGCATACACAACCATACAATACCCTTTCCAGGAAGTGCAGACAATGCTCTGAGGAATCTCTGTCCATTTTGTTAACAAGAGAAAGGATTATCAACAGACTCTTGGAAAGAATAGCCTGTTGCATGCATACTGTGAAATTCATGTTAGCTCATTACAATAAAGCACAATTCAGTACCATTACAACCTTAATTAACATACATGGAGCACCTGGATTTCTGGATAGCAAACCACAACTCCTGTCCTGGGATCCATGTTGCAACATGACATCACCAGGTACTTCATGGAACAACAACATCGTATGATACCTATTTGTCCACTGTCCTATGCAAACACTTATGTCTGTCCCCTAATCCACCTTCCAACTGATCATAATCATGTGATTTGTCTGTCCTTATATAGCTATATTGAAGATGGTTAATAAGGAAAATGTTGAAATGGATGTATAACTTGAGATGAAATGAATTGATAAGTGAGGATTTATTCTCCGTTATAAAATACAGTGATTGCTATACATGAAATAAAATAATGTAACAGGTCACAACAAAGATATGTGAGAGAACCCTAAGAAGACGCATCCTCCAGCTGGTTATTCGATGCAATCTGCACCCAATGTATATTGCAAGCAAGGGAGTGAACCACCACCAACTTCCAGCCATGAGACCTCCAGACCATAAAGTTTCAAGCTCTTTGTGGAAGTACAGGCATGCAAGTAAGGACACATTAACTAACATAAACAGTAGAGGCTTAAAAATGGCCAGGAAGCTTAATATAGATGATAAGACTGAATTCTACACCCCTAGGAAACCCTGGATCACTCTAAAAGATCACAAACCCAATTTTGAGTTAGACTAATTTGCCTGTCTAAATCTGACATAGTAAGAATTAGCAAGAAAATTATAGATAGGGTATTTTCCACCCTTAAATCTAAACTAGGACTAGTTTTGTGGTCTGATAGCCATGAAATAATAGTGTGGTTTAAGCAACAAGAAGTAAATAAAGCAAGTAAATTCCTGCAGCTAGATATAGAGAGTTCCTACACTACTCTCAACCCCATCCTCCTCAATGAAAGCTTGTTGTATAGAATATACATACTACTACAACATTACAATTAGGTACTGAAATAGCAGCTCAACCACTGAAATATATCTCAACTTTGCCAAGACCTTTGACAAAGTTGTTCATAGGGTGACATGTCACAAACTACATGACCTTGGAATCACTAGAAAACTAGGAGATTGGCTGCATGACTTTTTAAAAGACAGAAGTCAGCCAATTGATGTCTCCCTCTCTAGGGAGACATCAATCTGCAGCGAAGATCCCCATGGAATTGTACAGGGACCATTACAGTTTGTAGTTTGCTCTCTCAGACATTCCCTCAATCACACAGTCAGTCACTCTCATCAGCTATGCTAATGATACAAAAGTATCACAGGCGGTCAAGAACCCTGATGACATACCAAAGCTGCAAAATGACCTGCATGCTGTATACAAATGGGCTGATGAAAATATGCATTTCAATGCTGATAAGTTTCAAGAACTCCAATATCAGCCCACAAACAGACTACATTCAGAATACATAGGACTAGGGGCAGTGCAATCCCAGAGTCAGAATTGGTGCATGAGCCAGAAATCCATATGAGTAATGATGCAACATTCCATATGCATATTACCAAGATGGCGATACTTTGCAGGCGAGTAGTTGGATAGATCCTTAGATCATTCAGAAGCAGCAATAGGGATACTTTGCAACTCCTATGGAGGGCTTCTGTTCTCAATCTGGATTACTACTCCCAACTGTGGTTGCTGCAAAGCATCAAATTGATGGTAGAACTTGAGGCAATCCAGTGCTACTATACAAAGAAGATTGAGTTGGTGAAACAGAGGAGCTACTGGAAAAGGCTACAAGAACTGAAACTCTACTCCCTGGGGAGAAGGCAAGAAAGGTTTGCAGTGATATATATAAGGGAGATCCAAGAAGGTCTAGTTCCCAACTTTGGAATTAAAAGCTGTACCAACCACCGAGTTGGATGGTATCACATAATACCAAAGATACCATCTTCTTCATTTCAGATAAGGACCCAGCGTTGCACTACTTTGGGTTTCAGGGGACCACAACTGATTAACATCCTGCCAAACAACCTCAGAGATTTACAAGGTATAGATGTGGAAACCTTCAAAAAGCACGTGGACAAATTTCTACCTCAAATTCCAGATGAACTCACATTGCAGCAGGAGACACAAAGAAGAGCAGATCTGTCCAACTAGCTTCTTCACCAAAACCCATAAAGAAAGAGGACCTCAAAACACTGAAACCAGTAAAAGAATAAAAGAATATATATACAAATATATATCTCTAGAGAAACAAAAACTGAAAATATTCAGAAGATGAACATTCATGTATAAGAACATAAATACTTGTATATTTACAGAACAAATTTGCATGAAGTATAAAAGGTACATAAAACTAAGGGGAGGATGCATGGTATTTCAGGTCTGACAGCTGTTTCTAGGAACTTGGAATTATGTAATAGTTGTAATATTGGTAGATGGAATGTGCAAAAAGTGAAAAATATTCAACCAGTAGTGTTTGCACATAAACATTACTGCCAAATACAGAAAAAGTAATACAGCCTGGTTTAATCCATTGAATAAAAAGCTAAAGGCTAAAAATTATTGACAAGAATAATTTCTGTAATTATATGAGACTGCAGTGAAATCTATTTCATGCCAACATGTCAAAACAATGAGATAAAATGCAAACAATGAATAACTTACTTTAACAATGATTTCATACTCAAAACTGGTTTTGCCCTCTTTCAGAAGTCCAGTATAGAATTTTGAACTGAATATAGGGGCATTATCATTAATGTCCTCCACAAAAACCTCCAAATCAACAGTCGCTTTTCGATTACTTCCATCAGTGGCTTCAACAAGTAGACTATAAGAAGTTATTTTTTCATAATCCAACTTCTTTGAGACTGATATAGTACCATTTTTGCTGTTTATAGTGAAACTGTTTCAGAAGAGAAAATGAGAAGTGATAAGTATGTAAAAAACTAAAAGAAACAAAAATAAATTAAATTAAATTAGAAGAAACAAAAATAAATTAAATAGCTTAATTTCTGAAAAATAAAATCAACTATTTCTAAGACAATATATTTCAAAATAAATATAAAATTACAAAATGAAGGTTTCATTGTTAACCATGTCACTACAATGCATTACACAGGAAGATTGCATACACATATATTTGAATTCACCCAAACACATGACTACAACTTATTTTTATCAACTGCAGAGAAAGAAAGGTACAATTGATTTTGGCAAGATTTGAACTCAAAACATAAAACAGATGCAAGTAAAATATTTAAAAAAACTAATGTAATCTAATATTCTACAACCACTTTCAACTCATTGATGATAATAATGGGTAAGCCTGTCAGAAGAACAAGTTATTTTAATCAAATATCAAAGCCTTTTCCAGGAATATTAATGGTAAAAAGCATAACATTGGCTGACACACAAACATCAATGAAAGGTCAAGAATACTGGGAAAAAATATGGAATAAAAATGTCTTAGTATAAAAAAAAGTATACTGGGTGAAAATGGAAAGGAATTAACAAAAATTCAATAACATTGTGAGTCCAGTATAACTAGGGAACATTTCAACAACATAATAAAAGCAGTTGGTAACTGGAAAGATTCTCTGGATTGACAAAGTATTCACCTTCTGGCTGAAACTTTTACCTAGTATTTATGAATCTGAGGTAACCTCATTCAATGAATTAATGAACCAGAACTAATGCTTGAATTGTAAATGGAGGGGAAATTCAATATGAATTCTCCAAAATAAAAATGCCAGTCTCCTATTCTGTCCAACCAAAAACCCCATATATTGCTCTTCCATTCTTACTTCACAACAGGATGACTGTTCACCTGGAACACAATAGCATCATTTTGTTTTTTTATTGGTTTAGTCAAGTGGACATAATTGTATCCAAGGACATAACATACAGCTGAGGCTGTAGAGATTCATGCAGTTAATGATGCTTTTGAACACTTGCAAGTCAATGGCTGCAGAGAAAAACATAGGAAAGAAAGGAGTTCCAGAGAGTTAATGTCTGGGGAAGAAAACTCAGTGTAGTCATGGTTAAAACAAGGCCTGATGAAGTGGACACAATATGGGTGACAAGAAGAAGAGAGATAATAGAGTAAGAAGTGCCTGAGAGAATAATAGAGTAAGAAATGCATGAGATCGTATAGTTCCAAAGAGCAGAGAACATTGCACTGATGATAGGAAAGGCAACGATTGAAGTATGTTGTTGAGCATTTTGATACCAATCAGTTGGGTGGTCTGCTTTGGGATATAGCCCAGTATATCTGTATGTGTAGCAGTGGCAGTGTCTCAGATATAGGCACAACAAACTGTTGTGGGGTTTTCTTCAGCTTAGTACAAGGTAAATAATTTTTGGAGAATGAAGTATCTTTTTTAGCCCTGAAGGCGAAGGTCAGTCTTTTTGATGCAATCTTTACTATATTGAGTGTGTGTTTTTGACAAGAAAAACCTACCCCACCTCAAAGATAGCAAGGCCTAGTGTTTGGAGCATATTTGAAAATTCTAGTTGTGTGCTATTCACTTTTATTTTTATTTTTTTTTTTTAGGTGGAGTTATGGTAATATTTCATTGCTATGTAATGATTATGTCTTTCGTTTAATTGAAAGAAAGATTAGTTTTTTCATGCATCTATAAGTATATGTTTAGCATTTTACTTTATAATGTTATCAAAAAATGATTTATGATATAAAGCAATGCTAGATGTAAGATACAAAGAAATGAACCAGCAATTAGATTTAAATTTCAACTTTCATATACATACAAAATCAGTTTTATGTAAAATGTATATCACTTACAGACTTAAAACTCACGATATGAATACTATTTACTAACCTATTGTCTCCAAATATTGCATAAGTCACTTCTCCATCTTTGCCAGCATCATCATCAGTAGCCTAAAATATAAATAAATACTTCCATGAAACCAAAATGAAAATAACTGAAAAAATTAGATAAGATATTATACTACAAATTAATTAATGACTAATTTTAGGGCTAAAAACTAGAAGTTAAAGAGTAAGCCATAGTTCAGCAAATAAAGAATTGCACTTTTGAAACTATTTAGATCCTAATCAGTTCTGATGCAACCCAGTTTGTGTGTTCTTTTTCTCTCAAAATGGAGCATGAGATATTAGAGTCAGGTGAATTCAAATAAATTCAAAACTGCAATGTTCTGCTTACTTACTGCCCTGCTAATAGAGAGTTAAACATCATTAGCTAACAGAGAGTTAAACACTAAAATTAGAAACAATCAAATTAAACATATTTTCAAATAGGGGCTTATATAATATAGCATCAGATCTTTAAAGATGAAAAAATCAGAAAAGTGTGTCAAGTTTCACTTCACAAGGATCGGTGGAATTCATTGGCCACACTTACGTGTCTACACTACTCCAACCCCTGGCCAGAAACTACTCTCCCTCTGAGTTCCCTTACAGAAGTCTGTCCCCCTCAACATCCTGATGAAGAAAGTGGCTTTTCAAATGTCTCACTTTTGACACGATGCCACTGACTCTCACTTCCAGTCCCGACATCACTCTTCTTCCCTTGCTTCCAGTTCTGATGTCACCCTTCACTCCTCCACAGAATTAAAGAAAGGGAGGGCAGGTGGAAGGAAGTAAGTGAGTGAGCAAGTGAAAGAACAAGCAGGTGAAAGAATCTATAAATATTCTGGAATATAGAATTTGCATCTTGACCTGGATAAAGCATAAAAAAATACACTTTTCAACATTAAGAACGTTTTTTTTCTGTCTCATCTTATAGCCAAATCAACAAGACATAGCAAAAGTTCTCTGGATTCTGTGTTAAACAATCATGCTAGTACTTACTGCAATTGAAAAGAGTTTCTACTGTGTAACTTCATTTGTCAGTATCCCAAAATTAAACCAAATTAATCCCAGCACACTCAACTGACAGTACAGATTTTCAAAATGTAAAGTAAGGTCCAATTATAAATGACCTACAATTTGTTGATCGATCTCAAGCGACTCAATCACTCACGAAGGGGTCAATAAAAAAACTAAAACAAGTGGGAAATTATGTACTGTGGAAAACTCTTCTAACTCATACAAATATGGATAAACCAGCATGAAATGGTCGTCATGGTTACCTCAGAAACTAACTCTGTAAACTACTGCTGGTTGTAAAACTGAAGAAAGGATAGCAATTTAGAATTAATTACAATTATAAATTCAAATCCCACTATGGGAAAAACTAAACACAACTGTTTTATGCAACAGAAAATGCATCTCTGATCACATTAATACAAAAGATCCTGAATTGGCCTCATGAATAATTGTGGTTGAAAAAAAGATGAATTTAATAAAATTATACATTTCTTATTTAGATGTATATTTTTATAATATGTACACAATGTTCTGATTAGGCTGCTTTCTGCTCATAATCATTTATCATACCACTTGATATATGCATGATACTATGCTAGATTTGATTCAAAACCATTTTTCCTAAGCTCGGGATAGTAAAGTTCTTATCCATAGGCTATTGATGCATGTACAGTGGTCAGTATGTAGATATCCAAGAAAATGATCAGAGATGGTCAGTGATCAAACAAATAAAAACATGGTAGAGCTATAAAGATTGTATATATGCATTTTAAAGATGATGGTAATAGTCTATAAGAATACTAAATTATTAACAATTTGTCTTAAATATTTAAAGGGAAATTACTTCATACTTACAGTTATGGTGATCAGATTATCAACAGTTTCTTCTTCAGAGACATTGACTTGATATCTTTGCTGAGAAAATTGGGGAAGAAATTCATCCACAGGCAATATTTCCAGAGTAACATTAGCTTCACTGGTTTTAGATGAAGCTTTATCTTCAGCAACAATCTGGAAAATTCACAAATAAATATCTTTTAGCTTTTACTTGTTTCCATCATTGGACTGTGGCCATGCTGGGGCACCACCTTCAAGGGTCTGATAAAAAAAAATTGACTCTATTACTTATTTTTTTCAAGTCTGATACTTATTCTATCGTTCGTCACCCCCTGCCCCCCCCCCCAAAAAAAAACCCTGATAAGTTAGAGGGACATAAACAAACCAATACCAGTTGTCAAGCAGTGAGGGGACAACAAACACACACACACACACACACACACACACACACACACACACACACACGATGGGCTTCCACACAGTTTCCATTGACCGAATTTACTCACAAGACATTGGTTAACCTGATGCTATAGTAGAAGACATTTGCCAAGATGCTGTGCAGTAATAGTGAACCTGAGACCATGTGGTTGGAAAGTGAGTTTCTTAACCACAACAATAACAAAGTATGTAATTCATTTTAGAAAAAAAATTTAATCTCTTATCTTTGTTGTCATCATCACTGTTGCCATCAACATCCTCGTTATTGTTATTGTTGCTATTTTCAGCTTTGACTTCATAGTCTTCCTCCCCTCTCCCTTCATTATCATTATAATATTGAGAAATGAAAAGCCTGAAGTGAAATCCTATTAGTTGACTTCATCATAACTCAACAGGTTCAAAATAATAGGCCACTGAACAAGGATGTCACAAAGTATTCAGTGTGTCCTTTTTGTGTCTATATCTTGATAATAATTAAATTTTGATTGCTTTATATACTGTCTGGACAGATAAAACAATTTCTCTGAGCTCATAGCAAAACTCATAGAGAAAATGTACACAAGAAAATTTGTAAGTATATTTTAACAAAATGACACTCTTCAAAAAGATATGTTAGAAGTTTAAGAAGAAACACAACATTACAGAAATCCAGTTGCATACTGTAACCAACCCTGAATACTCATGACTTTCACCCATATACATATGTGCCATGTGATATTTTACTATTAGATTTCAAATCTAATATGCTTCAATCCTGTACCATACATATAAAGATATGATCTGTTGAATTGAACATTTGTTTCTTCATTTCTTCATTTTATGTTTGTTTTTCCAGTGTCACATAGGTTCAATGAATATTTATTGAGGAACTATTTTTACAGTCAGATGCTCTTCTTGTTATTAAACCTTACTTGTTTTTCAAGTAAAGCTATTTTAGCCCAGATGTCTTTGAAAGTGCAGAGATATGGGACAATTTATTAGCATCAACAAATATCACTGCCATTTTTCTTCTCATTTATTTATTCTTTGAATGTTTTTTAAAGAGAGCTCCTCAACAAGGACAAATAACAACAGAAGAAAAGTACCTAAGTGACAGAAAGATGAGTTGAGATGAAATATCAAAATAGAGTGCATCTCAGCTAAGTTTTATGATTTGTTCATCCTGTGATGTCTTGCCATCTCTCAACAAACCTGGTGAGATAGAGTGTATCAAAGAGTGATAAATGCAGATGTAATAACGCCAAAACACATCTATAATAAGTTATGTTATGGTTAAATTGTTGAAACTCTGTAATAACATGTGTAATAATCAACATGGAAAAGAAAAATATCGTTTACAGCTTTTATTCAAATCCAGGGTCAGTATACAAGGCTATAGTAGTAGTCAGGAGTTTAGTGGTAGAAGCAGAATAACAAAAATGAAGTTTGTGTGACCTTAGGAGAGTGTTAGGAAAAGTTGCTTGCTAGAAAGACGCACAGTGTGTGGAAGCAAAAGAAAACTGACCACTGATGTAATTTGTGGGTTTCTATACCTATGGGTAAAGTTGAGATACAACTTGAGACTGTGTGATAACAAACTAAACTCCATAACCATGTAGTCTCAAATTTTATCTCACTGCACTGCACTTTATATGTTAAAATTGGAAAACTTATTTACCATATTTTTAAATGACAGTAAGCTATGTTAAAGGATAATGTATAAAATATGAAGGAGATAGCAACAGATTTGAAATTTATTTGTACATTACTAAATTTCATCCCATGCTTATATCAAATGAAATTTATTCAAATTAAACTCAATAACAAACCTACCTTAAATGTCATTTGTGTTTCCTTTTCATAATCAAGTTCATCAGGCTTATTAACACTCAGAGCTACATTTGTTCCTGTTACTGATTCTTCTGGAATAACTTTAAGAGCAGTGAATGGTTTGCCATCCAAAGTTTTTAAGCTAAGACTGAATTTACTGTACTCCACCTAAAACAAATGAAGGTGTGACTATCTCTTGAATAAGTATGTATTGTTGATATATTAATAAGAAGAAATATTCAAATGTAATCACAACATATTGCAAAGGCTAATGCTTGTTTTTACCTTTTTTTTTGCATCAGCAAGTGAAGCAGCACATAAAAAAGTCCTTCATTATGTTAGTAGAATGAGAAGGAAAAAAATATAAATTCTTGGACAAAAATGTAAATAAGGTTATACTTTTCTAGACTGTTGATCTAAACTTAATTCTTAAACAATTTAATATAGAAGCTATCTTTTCAGGGAATTTTTGTCTTCTTTAAAATTTATAGATAAATGAAACTTTGAAATTATCTTGATTATCTGAGTAAATATCTAGGCATCAAGAGAAGCACCTGGGCATTTGAGAGAGGTTAAGTCCAGTGTGCACTTAGTGCTCATTGTTCTTGCACAAAGATGGCATTATCTGTTAATCTACCTGTGATTCCAATGCATCTCTTATAGGTTGATAACTTACATTTCGTGCAGCGAATGGAATCACTGCCCACTCCTTTCCTACAAATTGAGCAGGGCCACTTACCTAAGGGAAAGAGAGTCTTATCTGTGTTCTTGCTAACAACACCTTTGGTCTAAGCTAGGTTAACTTTAAGGCTCTTTGATTCCAGGTTCTGCTTCCATACTGGGAATTTCTTCTCCAATTCTGCTACAGATTCTGCAATGAAGGTGAGGTCATCAGTGCACAGTAGTTCCCACAGGCATCCAGTTTTGAACTCCTCTGTTATGGCCTGGTGGACTATGATGAATAGGAGTAGACTAAGAACTGAGCCCTGGTGAACTCCTACCTGTATGCTAAATTCATCACTGTACTTATGCCCTACTCTCACCTTACTGACAATACCTCTGTAAATGGTTTGTTTGCCTCTAACAAGCCACTCCTTTACTCTTAGCTTACTTAGAGGCCACCATATAACAGAGCAGGAACTCTGTTGAAAGCTTTCTTTAGGCTGACGAAGGCTAAGTACAATGGCATACTTTTGGCCAAGTACTTTTCCTGCAGTTGTCTCACTAGGAAGATGGCATCTGTGGTACTCTTCCCAGGTACAAAACCAAACTGTGTCTCATCTAGTTTAATTCTATTCCTAATCAACTGAGCTATAACTCCCTCTGTAACTAATTCAGATTGCTGTGAATAGTCCCACTATTCTTGTTTCCACTTCAGCTGCTAACAGACCCCCGCCCCCGCAATTTTATTGAACAAAATTGATAACAAAATAAATGCGAGTCTCTTCTATTATGTTGTACTCATGCAACAAACTCAACACATCTGTTTGCTATACAATTCTAATTCAAACTTAACTATTGTATATATCAGGAGTGTGCGTAATATTCATCAATTGCATTTAAATATTCAATGTGCAATTTTTTAAAAGATATATGCTCAAGTTGTTTTCGTGCAAACAACCATAAACCGACAGCAACTCTATTTTAAACTCAATATCCACACAAAACCAAGTTTCTTCTCTCAATTTTCTTATTTGAGAGGGCTCAGCACAATGCTATTTTTAAAAAATGGAAGATTAAAACACTAAAATATTTATAAATAATATAAAAGATATGATACAAAGTAGAATAATAAAATATGTGAGAAATGCAAAAATTCATTACCGTATCCTTGTCTTTTACAGTTATTATCTCATTTATTCTTACTGGATTATCCTTTGTAGTATTTTCATTGACCTTTGCAGTGAAAGAATTTTTATTGAACAAGGGATCATTGTCATTCTCATCTTCTATAAATATTGTGATGTTTTTCGTGACACTTTCACCTATTTGGTTATTTTTTATTTCATAAGCCTATAAAATACAAGAGAAAAGAATTGTAATGAAATAATTTATTTCAATGAAAATATTGGTCAATGGTTTTAAGCCTAAGTCTAAATAAAGAGGAAATAACTTATTTTGTAAATATTTTCATAATGCACTCAACAGTTTTTTTGAGTTTCGTTTGTTTCTTTGTTCTTTTTCTTTACAATGTATGATATTAGTGAAGATTCTGTAGTGATGTCATCTTAAGGGTCTCCAGCACGCATGCACACGGTTGGAATCTTCTGGAAGGCCTGCCGAAAGTTCCCTCATGTGCATGCGCAGAAAACTAGCAGCAGCAAAGTTCTCTTGTATCTCTGACTCGAGACGCTAGCAGCTGAACAATGTACACGTGTCCTCAGCAGCTGAACAATGCAGATGTGTCCTCAGCAGCTGAACAATACAGACGTGTCCTCAGCAGCTGAACAATGCAGACGTGTCCTCAGCAGCTGAACAATGCAGACGCGTCCTCAGCAGCTGAACAATGCAGACATGTCCTCAGCAGCTGAACAATGCAGACGTCTCCTCAGCAGCTGAACAATGCAGACGTGTCCTCAGCAGCTCTCTCTCTTCGCCTCTGCTGCTGACCTGAGACGCTCGCAATTTGACCAGCTCTGTGTAGCGGGAGTTCTGAAGGAGTCGCACAACGTTGGCTAACCTGTGAAGAATGCCTTCACAAATTATGATTAAACCGACTTTGCTGTTTCTACACCAAGGCGACCTGGCTACTGATTGTTCCAAGATGTAACTCTTATACAGATGAAAAATTAAAGATTGTTATTTGTTCGGATATTCTTGTTCTGCTATTTTCCTTTCATGTTTATGTAAGGAATTGTGTGGCACCCTTCCAGTGCCAACCTTTCCTCTTACAATTCCATACTATGTACCTTTGAATTTAGATATCTTTTTGATTCAAAGCCACCAGTGCAAGCATTCCAAAAGTGTAACCATAGACTTTCAACTAAAAAAAATGAACTAAAGATCTTTAATCCGTCTATCCCTTTATTCACATGCTATTGCTCAACTACAAAGTTGCTGAAGGATAAAGGAAAGCTGAAAAGTTAATAAACTATAAGATTGTTCTTCAAACAGAAAAAATGGGGGAAAGGTGTGATCATATTTGACAGAAGAGTTCATTTAGAAGTAAATACCAAGTCAGTAAACAAATATTTATAATCTGAACAAATGTATTATCGCCTAAACAGCATAGACATGGTGAAGAGAATATTTTGCATAACTACAACACTGCCATTTGTTAGATAAGGATAGTCATAAAATATAGATAATGGAACGAGAACAGTATGGTACAATAAGCAGATAGAAATGTAATTTTTTTTCTCTATTGTAAAACATGAATATTAATACTTTAAACTGAAAGGATATGGTAAATGAAACATCTGCAGTATATCATTCAATTTCATAATAACTAGTTGTCAATCGATCTAATTGAAACAATATTTAGAAGTACTTTTACTCTTTTTACTCTTTTATTTGTTTCAGTCATTTGACTGCGGCCATGCTGGAGCATTGCCTTTATTCGAACAAATTGACCTCAGGACTTATTCTTTGTAAGCCAAGTACTTATTTTATTGGTCTCTTCTGCCAAACCACTAGGTTAAGGGGATGCAAACACACCAACATCGGTTGTCAAGCAACGGAAGAGGGACAAACACAGATACACAAACATATATATACATATATATATATATATATATATATATATATATATATATATATACGACGAGCTTCTTTCAGTTTCCGTCTACCAAATCCACTCATAAATCTTTGGTCGGCTTGAGGCTATAGTAGAAGACACTTGCTCAAGGTGCCATGCAGTGGGACTGAACCCAGAACCATGTGGTTGGTAAGCAAGCTACTTACCACACAGCCACTCCTGCACCTATTTGTTGGTTTACATTGATTTCTTACATAGATGCATGATCGTAAGTTTTTGAAGAGGATATAGATCATTTGATTGACCCCAGTACTTGACTGGTACCTATTTTTCTACTCTGAAAGGGTAAAATGCAAAGTTGTTGACTCTAGCAGAATTTGAACTCAGAAACTGCAAAGTTGTAACCAAATACTGCAAAGCATCTTGTCCAATGCTTAACTGATTCTCTTTATCTATTGTCTGATTGTTCAGTAATATTAATATCTAGATGCTTCCGTCTTTATGTTCTGAGTTCAAATTCCACTTAAGTTGACTTTGTCTTTCATCTTTACGGGGTCGATAAAATAAGTACCAGATGAGTACTGGGATGATGTAATTGACTTAGCCCCTTCCCTGAAATTGCTGGCTTTGTGCCAAAATTTGAAACCAATATTAATATCTAGGTGGCTAAAATCAAAAAAAAAAACTTAATTTATTATTTCTGTCTGTGAAAAACATTAACAAGTGGTAAATAAATGAAAATACCTTTATTTCAACAGTACAGACACCACTCAGTTTATCAATTATAGGATCTTCTCGATCAAGATTATCAGATTCAATTCTAATTTCACCATTGTCATTGGAAATAGAGAAGGCTGAACAAGAATCTGAAAAATAAAACAAAAGTTTGAAAGAAGAGTTTTCTTTTCTTTTTTAAAAAATTGTTATTAATGCTTCAGATAGGATTCAGTTAAAAATCATCTATAATAAAATTATGCCTGACAGCAGAGCCTGCCCTATAATTGTTCATGGTATTATTTAAACAGGTATGTAGAGTGAGTCTAAGTTAAATGTTTATTTTTTTCTGTTAAGGTGTAGAGCAATGCTGATGATAGGATATATGATCACTGGATATATATATATACATATTCATATATATATATTATATATTTGGAATTAGTTGCTGTGTGCAAGAGAGAAGACTGCACTGGTTTGGTCATGTGATGCGGATGAATGCCAACAGTTCCATAAAGAAGTGTCAATCTCTCAAAGTCAAGAAATTTGGAATTGTGTAAATGTATGAATTTTAAACATACACACACACACACACAGAAAATCTGCCTTTTATAGATAAGATATATATATATATATATATATATATATATATATATATATATATATATATATGTATATGTATGTATGTATTTATATATATATAGATCATCATCGTCGTCGTTTAATGTCCGCTTTCCATGCTGGCATGGAATGGACGATTTGACTGAGAACTGGCGAGCTAGAAGGCTGCACCAAGCTCCAATCTGATCTGGCAATACATATATATATATATTCTGATAGGCAGACAGGCAGATAGATACATATATGTACATATATACTAAATTCTTTGAATAAATCAAGCACAATATTGCATTTTTGTTTTAATTCAAGCTTTAGAGAATAAATAATGGAAATTATACCATTAATAATTTCATAACCAATATCATTCGGTATGCCTCTGCCTTGACTTTCAGCTGTCACTGTAGTGATGAGAGTTCCCTGTGAAATAAAAATAACTGAAGTGATTAAATAGCAAAAATAATTTCAAAATGTATTAAAAGGTTATAATACTGGTTTCCTTTGAGTTTTTGTGAAGGTGCAAAATTTTACAAAGTAAAAAATCAAAACTTCTTAAATTGATACCTTTCCCATTATCCAAGCCATATACAAACAAAAAAGACGACAAACTCAACCTTATCATTTGGCTTGAAAGAAATAACAACCAAATAACCTTCAAATTTCACTCTAACATCTTACAAAAAATGGAAGGAGACAATTAGATAAACTAGTCCAAGTGCACAGTTATTACCAGTTCAAATATACTTGGAGCATGTTTGAACCAATAAGAAAGCTATTCACACTGTTTTGTCATTGAGAAAATTTCTTGCTGTCGGCACCACAAGATGATTTTGGTGTATTTACGCTATTTGTCTACAGTGAGGAATTTTTTCCATCACAAAGTAGAGTGAAATGCTTTTTTATGGGTTCGAATGTGTACCAAGCATATTTGAACTGGTAATAACTTTGTATTTATACATATCACTACCTAGTGCTGCCACCCTGTAAACTAGTCCAAGTTATACTATTTCTGAAGTTATGATGGAATGGCCATGGCTTTGCTCATTGGTCTGTTGAACTGGGAATAACTGGAGGCTAAACCAAAAAAAGCATCATTAGCAATATGTGATTTTATATGGGTTTCTTTTCAATAGCGATAAAGATCCTAGGCTTTAAAAAGAGGAAGGAAGAGTATTTTCATTAATATAAGTTTCGTTCAGATCAATGCTAATGTGCCAGTGCTTTCCATACCAAGTGAGTAGAGAGAGAACATTTTAAAATATTCTTGTGCTATGGGAAAATATGTGATTAACCACTATGCCAATTGCTCATGGGCATATGGCATAGTGGTTAAGAGCGTGGACTACTAACCCCAAGATTTCGAGTTTGATTCCAGGCAGTGACCTGAATAATAATAATAATAATAATAATAATAATAATAATAATAATAATAATAATAAGAAGAAGAAGAAGAAGAAGAAGAAGAAGAAGAAGAAGAAGAAGAAGAAGAAGAGAGACCTCAGTATGGCGTGGATCGACTACCAAAAGGCTTTTGATAGTGTTCCCCACACGTGGATCCTCGAAACACTAGCCATAAACAAGGCAGCACCAATAACTATAAAATGCATAAGACACTCTAGGAATAAATGGCAGACAGTGCTACAGCTCCGAACAAAAGAGGGATTCATGTAAACCAAAGCCATCCCCATTAGAAGAGGAATATTCCAGGGAGACACGCTCTCTCCATTCCTGTTCTGCTTAGCACTGACACCTTTATCTCAATTGCTAAATAGAACTGGATGCGGATACAAATGTTACGGTAAAACAATCAGCCACCTGTTATATGTGGATGACCTAAAACTATACGTTACAAATGATAAAGTGCTGGAAACACTACAACAGACAATACATGGATTTACCAAGGAAATAGATATGAAATTTGGATTAGAAAAATGTGCCAAAGCAACCCTGAAAAGAGGAAAACTAGTTAAGAGTAGCAACATCATACTAGATAAAGCCAATGAAATAAGAGAATTAGACCAAAGTCAGACAGATGAGTTAGATCAATACTAAAAACAGAGCTCAATGCTAAAAACAAGATAATAGGTATTAACACTTTAGCCATCCTAGTTATAAGTTACAGCTACAATATCCTTAACTGGACACTAAACAAACGAAAATAGACAGGAAAACAAGAAAAATAATGACAGGATCTAGGATGCATCACCCAAAATCTGACATAGAAAGGCTATTTATACAATGTACAGAAGGTGGGGAGGCCTTATACAGCTGGAAAACTATTACAAAATAACCACCATAAGACTGCAAAAATACCTACTTCAAAAGCAAGGAAAACTAATACAAATAGCCACAAAAACACGAGCAAAACAAAAAACTGTTTTCAGTATTTAAGGAAGCTGACAAATATAAACAAGAAATCATACTACCTAATAAATAATCGATATGCAGGTATTCTATTTCAGATAATACAAAAATAACCTAATGAGTATATCTGATAGTAAATTTATGGTATCAGTTTGCACATCACGAAGCAATATGTAAAGGATATAACCAAAATTACCAGCAAGGTATATAATATACTTTGTTAATTATATCCTACTTTAGTTAATATTTATATTAACAGATATTAAATGATGATAATTTTTTTTTTTTTTTTGTGATCTATCTAAAACTAACAATAAAAACTGAACTGGAAATGTAATGTATAACCTTCTTTGAATTTTCTTTGATTTTCTCAACAGAACAGGAACTTATAAATGTTAGTGGGATGTCTCGAACATCCTCAACTTGGATCCATACAGAAGCATTTGTTGTAAACTTTCCATCCTGAAATAAAGTTTAAAATTATTTTATTTTATCTTCAATTCATTGTAGAATATAATTTATGTACACGATATTACATTTCTAGTTTTCCTAACATTCATTTTAGTATGTTTCACATCCCAGGTGAGGAAACAAAGGATACTAAAATGAATGGTGATATGATAAACTGTGCAATAGACCAGTATGAATATTAGGGTTATTAAAATAGTAATGTGTATGAATGGATTTATATATATATATATGTATATATATATATATATATATATATATATATATATACATATATATATATATATATATATATATATATATATATATATATATAATACACACACACACACACACATACATATACATATACATACACACATTGTAAAGTTGCTGGTGTTAAGTAGGGTATCCAGCCATAGAAACCGTAGTCCTATGGCTTGTCAGATCCTGTCATACAATTCAACACATGCTGGCATAAAAACTGAATGTTAAATGATGATGATCATATCCATGTACATACGTATGTACACAATACATACATGCATATATACATACATGCAAACATACATACAAGCTCTTTTATGTAAAGACATAGACTGCTTTTGGAAGAAAATTTTGAACAAAGAGAAGGGGCTTAACCGAGATACTTCATGGTTGGAAGAAATTCAAAGAAATTATTGTACTTTCATTACACCCAAGACATACAGCCTTGATGGTGATATCCTTGTCACTGTGATCCAGAAAATTCAGGTTGGAAAAGCACCAGAAAGAGACTTGGTTGTTGGATATTGGTACAAGAAACCAACCTTCTACTGACCATATCTTATGAACTTGTACCAGCAAACTCTCAATGAGAACAGTTACATACCACACTGGTTAGCTCTGGCAGAGACAAAGCTGATCCCCAAATGCAGAACCACCCACATGGCAAAAAAACTACCAATTGCATGCCAGAGCTTGATATATAAGATATATACGTCTTAAACCTCTTTCTCCAAGGCCATTCTGAAAGTAATAACATCACAGCAGAACAAACAGCTGGGAAGTAAGGAGTCTGGAGATGTGTTGAGCATTTGTCAATAGACAAAATTGTAATGTCAGAGGTCAGAAGAATAGAAGGAACCTAGCTTCAATCAATGTGGCTAATCTACAAGAAAGCTTTTGACTCTGTTCTCCACTCATGGATGCTAAAAACCCTTCAACTTGCTAAAATTCCAGTGAGTATAGTCAAAACCATAGCCAACCTGATTTCATTGTGGGCAGCCATCTTGAAATTAAACAAATAGAGTGATTGCATTATCACTGATAGAATACAGTATCACAGAGGCATATTCCAAGTGGTCTGCTTGTTTGTGATGTTGTTTATACTTTCTGTAAAACCCTTGTCATTCATTCATGTTAAGGAACTCTGAAGGATGTCTGACTGGTTCACAGGGGAGTGGAAATACTAAAATTACACAGGTTTTTGTGGATGACTTGAAACTATATGCCAAGAATATGCATGAGATGAAAAACAGTTTTGACCTGGTTACAACATTCTCAAAGGATATAAGGTAGAGTTTGGTCAGTTTGGAACCACTTCTTTTTAAACTCCAGCCCTCATTTTCATTATCATCCCTGTCAATGTGTAATTTCCACTGATCAACCCTTTTTCATTGCCATCAACTTTTTCTTCCCCACCTCTGATTTCCCTCATCTTTTACAACTGTGATATCAGATATCTTTTTCAACCCCACTCATATCTGCTATTGATGACAGCCCCAAATCCCTAATCACTTCTGTCTACCCACTCACTTTAGCCTCTCTCATGCACCTCTGACCTCCATCTCTACGACTGTCACTTGCCTCCCATCCCCATCCAATTTCAAAATTTGCACATCTTATTACTTTTGTTTTGTCCACCTATTTCTGATACTGCTACTCTCCACACCTCCTATGCTGCTGCTTGTCACTCTTCCTTTTTGAGTCACTTCTATTTCTCTCACTCTCCCACTTCAATACTGATATTTACTATCAACTACACCTCCACCCTTGTTCATCACTCATTACAGCCAACTACAGCCCCATCCCTATCTGTCAATATTCTCTCATACTCTTATGAAATTACCCTTCTGATCCTCTTCCCTCCTGATTCACTACCTATTTTCTCCTTCATATTTAACTTCTTGTATCTTGAGAGTACACTCTGGCACTCATCCCCACCATCTTTATCTCCCAGCTACTATCCCTCATCCTCATGTAATATAGGGTAGCCACGTATCTCCTCTATAGCAAGATACCTCTGCTTGTCTCTCTTCATACTTTAGCCTCCAACACCTGCCATAAAGTCACCTACCCACTTCTCAAATACACATCCACTCAGTTGGGATGTTTCCACTTTTTCTTTCTTTCCTTTATTGTCTTGCAAGTTACTTGGCAACTTCACCAGTATTCATGTCACAAAGAAGCACTCAATATACACTGTAAAGTGATTGACACTAGGAAGGGCATCCAGCCATAGAAAGCTGACACTGGACCTTGCCGCAGTACTGCAGCTTGGATCCTGTCAGATTGTCCCATCTCTACCAACATATAAAATGAGCATTAAATGATGATGATGAGGATGATGATGATGATGACACAAAGACACAAACACACACACACGCGTGCGCGCACACACACACACACACACACACACACACACACACACACACACACACACACACACACACACATATATATATATATATATGATAGGCTTCTTTCAGTTTCTGTCTGTCAAATGCACTCACAAGGGTTTGGTCTGTCCGAGATTACAGTAGAAGACTGTATACTGTTACCATTTCATTTCAATGAGAATGGAAACCCAACTTAATGAAAAATAAAATATGTCAGGAAAAGATAATTTTAGCTTAAATACTTACAAATACTTGTACTGTGTATTCAAAAAAGTTTCTTGTTTCATAGTCCAGTTCTTTTACCACTGTGATGACACCTTTCAACTTATTTTCAATTTTCATGTAGTCTTCAATTCCTTTTGAATTCTAAAAGTAAAAGAAAATGAAACATTTAAGTACCATTTGAATAGGAAAGCCCCACAAAATCTTACATTTCTCTGACTCCAGTATTCTTTTGATTTGATGATTTTACCATGTGTTTCCAGCTTTGAATCCCCATTTCTGGCACAGTTTCCAGTGTATAACTTTTTAACTACCTTTAGTAGTTTTTCTATGCTGCTCTGTAGATATTCTACTAGATTTTTCCTTTCCATCTGTATACATTTTCCTACAGCTGTTAAGTCTCTTCCACTCTGGTCTGTCCTGAAGTATAGCTGGTTAATATCAGCTTTTGGATCATGGGCTTTATACATCGTCAACAACTTCCTAATTTTTCTGTCAAGTTTCTTTATTTCATTTCTGATCCAGTCTATTATTCCAACTCCATATCTGATTAAGGGTACGACTTGTGAATTTATTGCTTGAATGAGATTTTTGGAATTCAGCTTTGACTGCAATAATTTTCTGACTCTCCTTGTGTACTCCCTATTGGTTTCATTTGTTCCATTTCCTCATTTTTTGTCTCATCTGCTTCCAATATTCCTAAGTACTTATACCACTGTCCTTTCTCAAGCGCTCTCATTGTTTGCCCATTTGGCATTAAAATTTTCTCGCTTCTTTCAAATCTTCCTTGTTTCATTTTCAAAATAGCGCACTTTTCTATCTCAAACTCCATACCTACATCGTTTACGTAAAAGTGGATAATATGTACAAGGCTTTCAAGCTCTTTCTCATTTTTCACATAAATCTTTGTATCATCCATGAAAAGGAGATGATTTATCTGTCCATTTCCTTTTCCCAAACCGTGAGCAATTTTAACTTTCCATAGTATCATAGTGAGTGGTGTCATGGCCAATATCAATAGTAATGGAGATAAGCTATCACCTTGGAATATTAAGTGTTGTTGCTGTTGTTGTTGTTTTTGTTTATGTCTTGGTTGTTACAGTCACATTTCAACTAAGGAAATACACATTTTATTGATATTTCTCCACTGCACGGATTTCAAGTAGATTCTAAAAGCAAATTTGATGCCATCAGGGAAAACATTAGAATAAATATCAAATCAAAATTGAACTCACCTGGCCAGCAGGCTGAAATTGAAACAAATAAACATTTATAAGAATAGTGAATAACAGAAATAATACAAAACATATCTTTTAAGATTAGAAGATATTTTAAGATAATAAAACTCAGAAGTGTGCATTAAAAGAGTTGGTTTTCAGACAGTTATGTATATTATTTGCTGCAACTTATTTAATAAGACAAAACTAAATGTTTTTAATTTAAGGCCTAAATAAAATTTCGTAACATGTTGTTGCCAAAAATTTGAGAAGTGACTAAAAAGATCTAGTTATCAATAAAAAACATTATACTAATAGTGATTTCTTATATTGACAAAATAACACAGATTGGCTGAGGAAGGTATAGTCAATTGAACTGATTCTAGTACAGGATTGGTGCATATTTTATCAAATCCAGAGCAATTAGCAGTTATTTATGGATTAAGATCAATTCATTACTGCAAGGACTGATAATAGGAAGATAAAGATGGGAAATAATTGTGTATGTACACTCACACACACATACATATACATATATATATATATATATATATATATATATATATATATATATATATATATATATATATATATATATATACATGTGTGTGTGTGTGTAATAAAAGCAATTAACACAAAAAGAAGACAACATGAGAAGGACAAATTTTAACAGATGTAGTAGATTATTACTTAAAGAGAAAAGAAAGAATCTTGATGTTTCAACACTCGTCCTTCATCAAAATGAAAATATAGAAGTAAAGAAAAGAGGAGAATGAAAGAGAAAAAGTGGTGGGAGGAAATGGGATAAAAAGGGAGGAAGTTAGGGACCAGGTGGCAATGCAGTTCCATCATCCTCATCATCAACCCCTGGATTTTACTGTCTTGAGTCCTAGGACTGATTACTTTGTCATATAAGTGACCAAGATTACAACATTCGTTTTGAATAGGATGCCAGTTACTCATTTACAGCTGAGTGAACTAAAAAAGTGTGAAATGAAGTGTTTTACTCAAGAATACAACACATCACATGGTTTAAAAATCAAAACCCTAACCATGCGATCATGAATTCTTTGCTCAAATGGGCTATCATGCTCAAAGAATGACTAATATGAAATATCATTTAGTATCTTGTATCTTTTCCAGGTGATGCTATTAACTTAGTCAAGGCCTGGACCAATTTTTGCGAAAACTTATCTAAAGATATATATATATATATGAATCACTACCAGAACTAGAGAAGAAGTTTCAGGTATGGAAACAAGATCTAGAATCGAAAGTCCTCATAGTTAACCTAGCAAAAACCAAAGTCTAAGTAAGTAGGAAAGCAGACAAATCACAAATCCCTTCAGGTAGATAGCTCTGCTTGATCTGTGGAAAAGGCGTAGATAGAAACTCCATAAGATGTACCCAGTGTAAGCTATGGATACATAAGAGGTGCAGCAATATCAGGAGAAGATTAACAGGGAAAATAGCTTTTGTGTTTGGAAGATGCACAGGTACAATAAATGCTGAAAATGTGCAGAAAATTGACTCCATCAACTGCCTGGAGTGTCACATAAAAAGCTTGTAACAAGAGGAAAATTAGGAGTTAGGATTACCACTTTAGAAAGTATATTTAGATGTATCTACGCAAGAAGGTTTGAAATGTATAACTGTATGCTTTACATGAAGGTAGAGATAAATATCAGAAGGTAATGTTTATTTGCTAACAAACATAACAATTTATTCCTTGGTGACACATGTAGTAGTAGGCACATCACGAGGTAAGCTTTCAAGTAAACAGGATGTAGTGAGACATGAGTTAATTTCTCCATAAACATCCAAGGTACTTAACTGTTAAGTAGACTTAAACCATTGAGATCAACTTAGACTAGACACAAGCATGAAGCACTTCTTATGATTACATATCAGTTATGAAGGCTATGTATCAAGCAGTAACCTATAAACTTGGTCTCAGTAAATTGTATTAAGAATCATCTTGGGAAAGTGAAACTGCCTAAAATACAGGTTGGATTAATTTAGTTACTTTCATGTTAAAATACATTAATTTACTTGTGAGTATAAAGCAATAAATAAAACAATATCCTTACTTTCAAAGAATATTCTAGGTTGGGATTGTCATCAGCATCAGTAGCTGTTATATTCAAATTTGGTATTATTTGGTTTACCGGAAAATTCTGCAAAGGAAGCAAAAAGATGAAGAAAACATAATTCAGCAAATATTTTTTTTCACCAGTTTTCATACTAATTCATTCTATGATAAAGGTTACATATTTCAAAAAATAATTCCCCACTACCACAAATGTCTTTGCTATGAAAGCACACTACCATAATAATACTCTTGTGTTTTTCTCCATTACAACATATGAATGAGAAAGGAAGGGATGATAGAGGAATAAGGAAGAGGTGATGGTAAACTTGGTAGTGGGATGATGGAAATTTTATGGTGAAAAAGAAATCAAACAGCATTTCAACTCTGCATGAGTATATATGTGTGTGTATGTAAAAAGGGAGGTATGTGAATGTTTGTATGTGTATGTGCAATAGAAGTGGGATGATGAACATTCAATGCTGAAAAGAAAAATCAAACAGCATTTCAGCTCTGTGTGAGTATATGTGTGTATGTGTGTGCATATACAAAGGAAGTATGCGTATGTTTGTATGTATGAATCAGCATTCTTTCAGTAACAAACAATGATTGATGTCACATCTCAAAAGACAACCACTCAATAACATTGAAAAAACTATTTAGAGATTAGAATGGTACTAACCTTTAGGAAGAAATTTAACAAATTGTATGTAGACTTTAATAAATGTGCATATGTGTATATATATATATATATATATATATATATATATATATTTATATAAAGGGCATTATTACAGAAAATAATAACGCCACACAGTGGACTTCTCAAAATAACCACATTTAGTACCTAATGCGAGGAAAAACAACCAACAGAAGACGACCAACTTTCTTTTAAATAAACTTAACTGTGTATCGGCCGATTTCGCGATTACTAGAATGAATCTAGATTTCGTTCATCAGCACAGTATTGTCCCAAAAATATATATAAATAAACAGAATTCTCACCTCACCAAAAACGAACACACTACGTATCCGACACAGTAAAGG